>NC_089731.1:7963152-8119239 GCF_035083965.1 Branchiostoma lanceolatum | reverse complement strand
CTTTCTGGAGATTTCGACCTGAAATTCCCCAAAGGGATCCTGTCAGAGTTCACCTCTGCTAAAATAAGGGAAGATCTTCACGCTGTCACAGTTGCCTTCTGGATGAAGCTGGCTCTGGACAAAAAGGATCGAAAATACATATTTTCGTACGCAGCTGACGAAGTGAGTGAATTTTTTCATCATATCGTCATCTCAATGTGTATGTCTACTGATAGAGGAAAGGTTACCCCTCCAGTTGACTCTGTAGCAACCTTGTCTTGGTAATGTATATTTCAGGCGTCTAATAAAGAAAGTTTTTAGACAATGTCGTTTTCTGCACATCTTCAGGATGGTACTCTTTTGGCAAGTTGTCTGAGATGTGGCTGAGTATGTATAAATGGATCAATAGTCAGATATGGTGCCAGCTTAAAACCACTTGACAATTATTTGATGTTCAGTCAGATAATCTTATTGATATGTTGATTTAGGGTGGTGTGGTCCAAGACAATGCTCTTTCCATTGAGGTGGACAGCTTTAACGAGTTCCTGTTCATGGTCAACGGGGAAACGATCACGACTACCGCTTCAGTGGAGGACGAGGCCTGGCATCACTACGCTTTCACGTGGTCTTTGGGTAAGTCAAGTGTACACCAATCATACCAGATTCTTGTCAATCTCCTGCGTTCGGTATGATGCGTAGCATGCAAGTGACCGGCGCCATTTTCCTACGACATTTCAAATAGATGTCCTCCATTTTGGAATTAACAAAGCCCAACGGTAACATAACATACTGCAACTGGTAGGCATATCTTGAGTGCATCATTGGTGCTCGTGCAAGGGACGCAACATGCATGTGTGTGCGAGTCATTCAAGACTTACGACTGGAAGGAGTGTGTGTGGTAGGTTATTCAGAAAACGGCGATGAACACTCGTAAAATTAGACCAATATTTGCATTATGAATACATGAATATGTATCAATGTACGCTTCGACCGACACAGGCTCCACGGAAGAACAGTGGACTTTCTACGTGGATGGTCAGCGGACCGCCGGTGGTTCTGAGGCCGGCGAAGGACGGCTCATTCCCGGCGGAGGGATGATAGTCCTGGGACAGGACCAAGATGTGATCCTTGGAGGATTCGACAGTAGAGAGTCATTCAAGGGAGAACTTAGCAGGTATATTTATTTCTTTACAGCTCCATCCGTTTAGACATCAATTTTTGTTCACACCACTGCACGAATTTCTTTCATGTTTTATGTAATCATATCAACGCAATCTTTACCAACACGGAAGCTTGAATGTTTAGCATAAAAATCCAGAGATATTGAAAAGGCATACGACATCAATCAAGCTGGATAAATACAATGGAAAATGTTTTTTTTTTAACCTGAGTCGGTGACCGATTTTTTGATGTGATACTGAGTTCATTTCGAAATAATTGTATAATGTTTCTTGCGTGATTGTATAATTTGATTGTTGTAACGACCGTGTATTTAATGACAGGTTGAATGTGTGGGACCACGTCCTTACGGAGGCGCAGATCTCAGTAATGGCCGAACACTGCACGGATGACTACGGAAACGTCCGAGCCTGGCCGGATTTCAGAGCAGCTGCTGAAGGTCTTGAAGTCAGACTGGGGTCAGCGTTCTGTGCTGGTAAGGATCCATCTATAGTATATATATACTGGAATCCATAAACAGGTCACTGGGTGATAAAGCAGTAATCTTCAACAACAGTTGCTTCGACTAACATCTTCTTAATCATCAAAAATATGCACGGTGTAAGAATCTTTTCCATTCTTATGAGCAGACTAGTAACAAAACAACCTCTTTAATTTTGTCAAATAGACCCGCCGCGTGCCTGCGAAGCTGGTGTGTTACACAGAAGGGCGGTTATACCGGCTATACAGATATAGAACCAAGGTTGCATAAATCAATCCTGCACGAATGCCATTCGCATCTTTATATTTGGCGAAAGAACGACATAACTCTCAATTCCTTATTTTCCACAGGGAAGCCATCTCTAGCAGGCGTGAACGAGTGTACATCTAATCCATGTATGAACGGAGGGTCGTGTGTTGACCACATCAACACTTTCACCTGTATCTGTACATCGGGATATAGTGGGATAAACTGTCAAATAGGTAGGTCATTCTAGCCTTACGTTTAATCAGCAATTACTTTCCAACGTCAATGGTATAGACATGCTGCTGTTTGATAAAGCAGTTTCAACATTTATAACGACCAGGTCTGCTCTGATACAGCGAACACGTTTATGAGATATACATGTATCAGTTCCTCTAAGATCTATCAGCTGTCTGTTTATACCTTCCCAACAGACCTCAACAAATGCGGTCCGAACAACGCCCCATGTGACCACAACTGCCACAACAGAGGCTCTGGATACAGGTGTAGCTGCAATAAAGGCTTTGCGCTGTTCAACGACATCCACTGTATAGGTATGTAGTGAATATGACTCGACATGTCCCTACTGACACAGATCAAGTCAAGGCCTTTATCTATTCTCAATGGCATGTTGTAAATCCTCAGCAAACAAACTGGAAAAACTATGAGCCTTAATCCGTTCGACGGAAACTTTGAAACTTTATTGTGAAATCAGCTTAGCAGTCTCTCAGGGAGACTGAATTGGGCAGATTCACAGTTTGTCATTACTAAAACATCATCATAGTTGAAATAAGAACACAAATTTACACAAGTAGTAAAAATCAATATGACAACATAACAACATATAGTTTCAAGCGTTTAGCGGGGATTGAGTGTACTGCATTGGACTGAAAGAGGCTTACTCGGAAGCTCTCCCTATTTCCACGCACGGTTTCTGGACGCAAAGACCTCTAACTCGTGCGTTGGGCGAAGACAATCGAAGTATCCCTATGTTCCAACACTTAAATTTGCTACTATCTCTGTGTAGATGAGAACGAATGTGCTACAAGAAATGGCGGCTGTGATCACAACTGCATCAACACTCCCGGCTCGCATCTGTGCTCGTGTTACCCTGGGTATGTCCTTGGTGCTGACCAGAAGTCCTGTGTGGGTACGTTCCGTTCCGACCCTTCTTATATCCCTTCCACCCTCTGTAATCCAATGTATGCTAGAAAGTCGATCTTTCTCCAGTAATTACGTTACTTGGTTGGAAGATAACATGCTTCATGAAGTTGATACCAAAGTTGTACCAGTCAAACGGCATGATACGTATTCTATCCCCTCAAAATCATCTATATATCATCATCACCATCCATTCAGTTTGTTCTTGTATAAACTTAGACTTGAACTGTTTTCTCTTCTTTCTCTATCCCCCTATCTCTCTGCTGTAAGACATGAATGAATGCGCTGGGGAAAAAATTAAAGACGGTCAACAGCTACAAAATGGCGGCTGTAGCCACACGTGTGTAAACCTGGAGGGCAGCCATGAATGCAGATGTCCCACAGGGCTCGTCTTGAGTGATGACGGCAGGTCTTGTCAAGGTTGGAAATTTTTCAACTTATGTTCATTTTACCGTGGTTGACGGTCTTTTCATCACAAGGCTATGACTTTTATCAATTTCGTGTATTTTTGTTGTGTACTCCTTATCTATTGTTTCTAATTGTGTAGGTCATTATCCAGAACATATTTTAATTCTAAACGCAATAACCAGTTTAAGTTAAGTAAAGTCTCATAATTAAGTATGGAATGTACGGCAAAAAACACCTTTATGTACAAGTGCGAACTTGAAGGTAGGAAGCTTTGCGTACCTGTACAAACGTTCATGATTAGGGACAGTGAGTAGAATGTTTTTTTTTAATCTAAAAAGACATGCTAGACATCGTCATTGATATGTACGATGCTTGTCAAATTGTTGATTGTCATATTTTATTACCCTTTAGACGTTGACGAATGCGAGACTGGAGCGGCAGGTTGCTCTCAACTCTGCATCAACACACTTGGGTCCTTCCAGTGTGCCTGCCACCAGGGGTATACTTTACTTCCTGATGGCAAGATGTGCCAAGGTAGCGTGAAGATAATGCCTTTGTTGGATGAATGTTTTGTCATTTTCAGTGCGTTCTGAAAAACAAAATCAACCAAGCACCCAAGCCGACAAATTATCAACAATGAAAGCAGGACTTTCTGCACTGGGGTCATAACGCTGCACAACCAGAATTTATGATTTTTATGCCATGATTATGTACTAAGCTAAGATGCGAATTTTTGTCAATGTTGGCTCGTACTTTTCATTAACTTCATTTGCTAAATATTATAATACATATTTTCCATGTTTCTCTAATTGTACAGATCGCTCCTGTAGCAAGCTTCCTGAGGTTGAAAACGGCATCTTCGAGGTGTCTTCCTCAGACAGTACGGTAGGACGTGTGGTGTGTGACGACGGGTACCGCGTACTGGGTAACCCCGAGCTGCGGTGTGACATCACTGGGCACTGGGGAGGATCACTCCCAAGGTGTATAGGCGAGTAAAAGATTTTGCCTGACTACCAAGTAACAAATTTTAACACTAGAGTGCAGCATCTACAAAACCGCATGTGGACAGATTGTGTGTTAGCATCACTTTACTCGGTGGAATATTCAATCCAACGGAAAATTCAATCCAAACAAAATGGCGCCCGCATGACGTCAAAATCCAACATGGCGGCGCCCATGGGCGCGCTATCGCAAACCTATACAAATTTTACGTCTGTTGTCTCAGATGTCCCGTAAAGAAAGACTCTCACAATGCCTCAATTCATATCATGATGTGGGCATTTTCACGAATGCAAATAACCTTTTTAACCATATTTCATGCAGTGCACGACTGTGGAAGGCCGAAACAACTGAAGAACGGAGCTCGACTAGGATCGAATAATTACGTCGAGTACTACTGTAACAAGGGCTACCTCATGGTGGCAGGCGACGGAGAAAGGACCTGTCAATCAACTGGTGTTTGGAGCGGAGAACACCCCGTCTGTAAAAGTAAGTTTTTCCAGACTCTGACGAAATACTATAAATGCATTTTAGTTCGCGCGCTTTTCATTTCGCCGCTAAGGCGAAAATGGAGTGTTTGCGGTGGTTTTACGTTTGCGGCAGCGCTATAGTCACAAAAAATGTTCGCGGTGGTTTTAAGTTCGCGGTGAAACGGTCACCGCGAAAACCGCGAACATAAAACGACCGCGAACATTTCTGCATTTACAGTACGTCCTCAATCATCAATAAAAATAGTAATACAGTTTGACAAATGTGCATCCTATAGTTGTTTGAGTCTCTGAAGTTTTTAGAACTTCATGTAAGTTTATAAATGTTTCTGTGCTACAGAGGATCCGTGCTTACCCACACCGTGCGCCAGAGGCAAATGTACTCCTGTCAACGTGAACCTGGGAACCTTCAACTGTAGCTGTCCTGGAGGATGGACGGGTAAAACCTGTGATGAAGGTAATTATCATCATTGAAAACACCAGGCAAGAAACGAGCAAAACAGATATCTTAATATATAAGAAAACAAACTCAATGAACAAGTTTGCATTGTATTGAAAGATGGAAAGGTCACCATGTGCATGTACTCTTATTTTACAGAGGTTAAGTATCATGCAATTCAAATAAGTGTGGCAATTAAAAATTATTGCCATAGCGAAGGTGTCTGGATTTACCTTACTTCACTGTAAGGAAAGTACCAACGTAGCACTCTAGATCTTAGTTCTGCCATGATATTGTGCAAAACGCACTTAGAAATCAGAAAGGCATCTGCCAAGCAGATATAGAAAGGCACCATGTAACTCGAGGAGTTCCTATCATATGTAGAAAGGCCGGAGTACTCTCTGGCATTGTTGGATAGGTGGGGTGAGAAACTAGGCCGGAAGTTTAAAAATCGGTATGCTTGGGCTCCTATGATGGTTTTGGCTGTTATTCTAGCTCTGTAGGATGTGTTTTCGAGGAGCTACTGTTGTTTTTCCGACACCGCACGCCTCCCCGTAAGGCGTTCAGTGCAGACTGCCCAAGCGGTAACCCAAGTTATTTATCGTTCCGTTTAAAACTTTGCCTTTCTTTATATGCTTGGATCTCCTCAAGTTTTGGTTTTCACAGAGGTTTTTTGGTGGGAGGCATGATGTTCAGCACGTTCTTGTGATAATATATAGATCAACTGGGATGCGCAAACCCTTTTCAAAGCTAGAATACTAGATTCGGTGAACTCCCTGACACACTCCGGGCAGTACAAAATCGGACACCACGTAAAAGTAGGTCATCTGTCATCGACAGCTGAGTGCCTGGATGCCAGACGTGCTAATGAGGTATCAAGTTTGAAAAAGTGACAGGTGGGCATCCACAGAGTTGGCCGGACGGATTCCTGAAATTCCTGTGGAATTCTGGGAATTCTTGCAAATCGGGCCTAAAATATACTATTAAGCTTGCCCCTCAGGCTTCGCTAAAAAGTTTTAGGAAGTTAATGTAATTTTCATCCCCAACGAATGCATTATCTAAGATCAGCTAAAAAAGTGCTTAATATATGGAGGAATAGATAAATCCAGATACGAGTATGAATATCACATTTACATGATTTCCGCGTTGATAAAATTAGGCAAATTAACCAATGTATCCTGGATGGGAAAAGTAGTAAACACTCTAATGCCAAATTCTTACTTCTGTCATCGCTAGATATCAATGAATGTCAGGAGAAACCATGTGGACCAACGCCAAACAGGTGCCAAAATGGACCAGGAAGCTTCTCGTGCCTGTGTGCTCATGGTTATGAGCCCAGAGGGATGACTTGTGTTGGTAAGCATTTCCTAACTTTTAGACATATGCAGAAACAAAAGGTCTCTAAAATGATAAAAATACCGTACTTTAACATTGATTTGTCAACGCAGCATGATAATGGAATGTTTCTTAAGATAACTAAATGCATTCTCATTTATAAACAGATAAGAGCAATATACATAGCTTAATGAAGAGAAATTGATTGAATAATTCACTTTTACAGATATAAACGAATGCAGAGGACACCATGACTGTGACCACATCTGTAAGAACACCCAAGGAAGCTACAGTTGCGAATGCCGTGGGGACTTCACCCTAGATAGCGATAAGAAGAGCTGTTCCGGTGGTATGTTTCTTAGACATAGGCCGCGAATTTGTAAGTGATGGTAGTGTTCTTTTCTGTATGTATCTATTGATGTTCAAACTGCAATGAAGTTCTAAAGTTCAAAAGGATTAATGTTTTGTTTACTTATTTATGTATTTATTGGTTTGGCTGTTCAGAACACACAGCCAGGGCTACCCAACTCGCCTATGCCGGCTATGGCTATTACAAAGAGCTAGTTGTTCGATATTCTTCGAGCTATAACGGTTAGAAAGTGCAAATCTTCGCTTAGACAGTATATGTCCTTTCATATTATATAACATTTGAGATTTCAATTTTTGTTCCCTGCGGTTTGAGCAATTTCTATGCTTTGAAATGTAGGCTTTTGCTCCTAGATCTACATGACTCTTGCTATTCAAGAAGCAGTGGATGAAGAGGCAGAACATTGCGTTCTTCCGATTGTCCCACTTTCTAGCAGCCTTGAAGGGGACACCTATCCGAAAACGGGTAATCAATCACCCCGCCCCCTTCAAGATCTCCTTGAAGAATAACAGCCTTGTACCTCTTTCCCACACAGAGTGGCCATGGGGTACGTATGGTTTGCCCAAGACCGACACAGGCTGCCCCGAACCCGCCGGCGTGACCTGGCGCCCAGGCGTGCGTCAACAAGACACCGAGGACGACGACTCCAACAACAAGTGGACGCCAGGACTGCATTTTGATGGCGACTTCTGGAAGAACAACGTGTACCAGAAATTTTGCATGAAAGTGAGTAAAGACGAAGTTATATAGAGAGGGGAGTGTGCCGACGACTGTAAGGCAATATCGTGCTTTGAACCTATTTTCTTTGCCTTCTTTTCTTTTAAATCTTGATCGAGCTTTAATTTTGTCAAGTAGACTTTACTAAGGCTTGTTCTACGTCTATAACATATTTTAAGAGGTTAAAACGTACGTTGATTGTGGGTTGTAAAGTTATACCAAGAAGAACATGTCTGCTGCCAATAAATCAACTTAAATTCTTATCATAAGTTGGCGCTTAGCAAAGTTCAAAAAGTTTCTTCTCTTTACAACTGATGAGGAGCCTATGAAAGTAAAATCTTGAGCGGACATTGCCATCCTCGCAAATGATCCGATTCTGTATATTTTTTTATCAAAATGTAATTTCTTCCCTCCAATCCAGACGTCTTCAACGGAAGGGTATGGAAACTGGCCACGTGGTAGCTACTGTATCTTCAAGAGGCGTGGCTGCCCAAGTGGTGGGTATGATACGTGTGTATGTCTAATGTCATAACGAAATAACCATGGTCTTTGAAATTCTGAGCTTCGACCAAAAGAAAATTAGGGGTCTTTGGAATTTGAAGGCTCTACATTTGCGTGAAATGTGGCTGTAGTACTCAACGTTATTGTGGTAAAGGTAAAAAAATATGATGATGAAAGGAAAACAGGCTTGAGCCTTTGCTAAATTATCACTTTCAAGCGGCATGCCCCAAAAGTCTTTCAGAGCTGCCTTGAAGGATATAAAGCAATGCACTTTGACATGTTCAACCGTGTTTTTTCAGTTAGATATTGTGGTATTGATTCGTTCTGCCAGTTCATTCTAGTGAAGCTGAAGAAGGTGCACTTGATGGATGTCAAATGTCCGGAAGTAATCTCCGAATCTTATCCATTTGTAAATAATGAATTGTATTTAAATAAAGAAATGCATAAGTCATGAGGATGGTGATTTGATGATATTGCGTTTTCCAGGTTTCCAAACTGGGGAGGTGTTCTGGGACGACGAAGACAATATAATCAACAATAAAAACCGTAGGAGAGGCGAACTGCCTGACGGGAAATACGACCACAACACCCTCATCCGGTACTGCTGTCGTAATGATGGTAACGCCAACACCTGCATTCTTCTACCCAACCGCAGTCCCTTCTACCTCTTCCGCTACAAGCAGGGATGTCAAAAGGTGAGAAATACTCCAAGTAACTTTCAAGCTACTTAACTAGTATGTAGATTTTTTTCATTGCAATGATTCCATCATCATAGTCACTTAAAGTAAGGACAGATGTACTAACCATACCGTGCCAAAATCCGTAGCCTTCACTAGGCCTTCCAACATGGCAAATTGTGGCAAAAGATCATACGGCAATCCATTTCCATCTGTTTAGATTATGAATAAGCAAACTCATGAATATTTCTATCTTTCAAGTTGAAGTGCTAATGAACTAAAAGAGCCTATAATTTAGGTTTTTAACTGTGTATCCAAACGTCTTAAGCTGCCTGAAATTTTGTAAGAACAACTAAATTACATCTCTCCTGGGTCTTGCAAGACGCCATCTTGGATTATGCCCACGCATGTTGCATTGCGCTCTTTTTTACGCTTCATTTTTTATTGCACATATCTCATATGTTATCTCCTTGGTTACCTCAACAATTCAGCAAGTCTATTTTGTACCTTTATTACAATTTTTGGCTTGAAATAGATGTATTCACCTAAGCTAATCATAACAAGAGATTTGTTTAAAAGTCTCATTTCCGTGCTATAAGACATTTCATTCTGTCCTTAAAATTTTGATTTAACGTAGCTTAACACGGTAATTATCTATTTTTGAAAACCTCTTGCCGCAGAAGAGCATTAACATTTTGGACTTAAATTTGGTTCCAAAACATGGCATCTATTCCCACGAGCTACAGTAGAAAATAGTGGAAGAATAACAATGATCTATTGTTTGCAGGTCGTCGGAATGAACGTAAGGGAGGAATACTTCCACTGGGACGATGAAGATGACGATAACGCTAACAGTCGCCAGGGGGCGCATCCGTACGACGACGGGGATAGCAGAAACCACAAGCTTCACTACTGTTACTATTACTGATTGTCGAGGGCGAAAATCCTTCATTTGTTGCCCACAGACATTCTGTAAATGAATGACCAAGTCTAGTTTTCCTATTAAAACGTATCTTAGCAATCCTGCTATTACAGTCGAAAAATAGCGTATGGACTGGAAAACCTCGGTTTGCACGTTTCATGACTGTTATTTCATATTTGTATAATTTGCTTTGCTTGCATTGTACTTACATATTGTCCTTTGTTGTGGTGGCAGCATGTTCATTGGTTACGTTGATAAATTTTGAAATCATTAAAAAATGGTTGCGTGACGCGTTTTCCTTTTTTACCTTCGCCAAGAAAGTTATGTTTTCGGTAGCGTTGGTATGTGTGTGTGTGTATGTGTGCGTGCGCGTGCATGAACAGCATAACTTGCAAAGTGATTTTTGGTATGTAGATAGCTTAAATGATGCTTCGTATAATTAATGGTAATTATGCACATCTGAATCTAATTTGCATAATTAGCGAGGAGATTTCATAAACCCGCTGCATTCCATGATAGGACTATTCAAACATGTGACAATTTTAATTGAGGAAAGGAGGAGTGCAGATAGATAGAATTGGCAAATGTAGACCTAAGTTGCATGATAAATGAGAAGCTTCTATTAGATGACGACAATTTCATACTTGTGGCATTTGGAACTTATGTGAAGGTGGCATCACTGAATATAGATGATGCAAATGGACCCCTCATTTGTATAATCAAGGTATAATTGATGTTGAAATGCTTGAATAGCCTTGAACGGTTGGAGTCAGATATGCAAAGACTAGGTGTAACAGACCGTTCGGTGTAATATGACCAGCTGCTGCCGCGCCGCGTGCCTGCGAAGCTGGTGTGTTACGCCTAATGGCGGTTATACCGGCTATATAGATACAGATACAGATACAGAATAGCCTTCTTTGTTAAGATAAGATTGTCATACTGGACAACTGTTATTTGAATGGAGAAACTGATCAACTGGTATGATTCATACAAATGAGGACCTTATTTGCATGTCTTGTCTTGATTTGCATGGTCAGTGAGAAACTCTCATAATACAAAGTTCAAGATCATTTGGCGAAGGTATGAGATCGTGGTTTTTAAATGTCAATTTCATTCCATATCAAATCTTCACATCTCTAATGTTTTATCAGACAACCAAGACCATGATATCAAACGTTAATCGTCACATATTCAGCTGTTTGTGCCAACTCTCTGTATTACTACGGTGAGTAATGAATGGCGATGGACTTCAATTTGTAACACGCCGGGTATTAACAGTTGCACAGATGTCGTGAGCATATCAAATTCTAACGATATTTAGTTGGTTAGTTCAAGGTTAGTTGAAGAGCTTTCTTGAGTTTCTAAAAGTAAACACCCCTATAGATTCCAAATGAACCGGTCCGTTGACCCCGTGACACCAACATGGCGACCAAAACAAAGATTTGGTGGTACTTGGGATGTTTCTGAAATGTTTACTAGTTGCTCACCTGTGGTGTCTAGAATGGTCACATGTGGCGGAGTCAAGGGAGGAGTCTGCTTTGCACTAAGGGAGAGGGAGCTGGGTGGTCGGACAGACGGCAGTCGGCGATGTGTGCGACTCATGAAGAAACTTGTGTGTGAGGTACGGTAAGAAGTGGGGGTGGGGGGCAAATGGAATCGTGGTCAAAATTATGTTAGTTGAACACATGAAACGTTAACGTTATTATCATTACATGCATATAACTTGATAATGTTGATTACCTAACGTGCTAGTAAATAATCCCCAGATGATCGTTAACTATGAAGCTGAACATAGATATCCAAACATTACAATTATTTATTATTGCCTCGAAACATGAACAATTAATAGTAGGAAGGATTATGACTTAACGCCAAAAAAAAAAAAACTAGTTGCAATAATATTAGGTGCAGCACATATGTACTTGTATATATCCACAGCAGAATTTGTATGGGACACTGATATACAGAGTTGACTTTTTTTCCATTTCTCAGAAAACTTCAACATTTAGGAAGATATGGGACAAAGAATCCAAGTACCCGATCTCTTATGAAGAGTAAGTGGGATATGTGTTCAAGTGAAATTTAATTATGGATTTTGGTTAGCTACATAAAACATTATAGTTATAATCCATTATACATCTAAAGTGCATATTTTGTAAGTGTGGACTAGCAGTTATGATCAGACCTATACTCAGTAATTATGAACAAGTATTCTTGGCTGTCTTGTGGATAACAAATTTATCATTACAGGGGAAGGTTTTTGTTTGACAACTACAGGACATGTTATACGAGGTAAGAACCTCTGAACAGTAATTACCTGCTTGCAACATTCAGTACTCTTTTCCAGTATTGTATTTTTAATGAGGATGCAAACTTGTGCAAACATCTGCTTGGAGAGAGGCATTCAGGTATTATTGTTTTTCTTTTATGTCTTTCTGTCTGCCTGTTTATGCCTAATCTGCATTGTAGTTTCTATATGTTCTGCCAGAGGGTGCTAACTGTTTGAAGGGATGAAGACTACCTTGTTTGAAAAGTATGACTCTTGATATAATGGTTACATGGTTCAATTTGATAGAAGGCTATTTGCTCAAGTTAATTCTCATGTTATTGGGGATCCTTGGTTGTAGGAATATATGTGTCTACAAATATATCTTGTTCATACTCTAGTCTAGGCCTCCATGCCATACCTCAGCTGTTATTCCGACTGCCCAGCTGTTCAGCTGCAGAAAAGACCGAAGATGTCATCATGTGTCAGTCCAGCCTGGTAGGAATCTCTTACATCACGATAGTAGTAATATCATATTGGACCATAATGTAGATTACATTAGTCTCTCATAAAGGGTACCTACTGGCTGAACTGCAACTTGAATAGTTCAAGGTGAATATTCAAGGTGAATATTTATGAATTTTTGGTTTTGTCAATGACTTTTTGCACCATTAAGTTCAATAGTGGTGTCTATAACTCCCATAGTCTTACTCATACCGGTAAGTTCTGAAACAGAGATCAGTAGGTGGCATTTTTAAAGTAGGACCTTTACGGGGTTTGAACCCACAACTTCTCGAATTCAAGGCAAGCACTCCATGCCACATGCTGTTGCACTGACAGGACAAGTTTATTTTATGCTGATGAAGACAGAAGACAGGTGTCAAAACATCTGTAGGGAATAGAAATAAGGTTGTGTAACCAAAAAACATAGCCTATGTTCTATCCTATTACTACCTAGGCTCCTACACTCGCTACCCTGAAATAAATCAGGATAACGAGTTTAGGAGCCCCGGTAGTGATCAAATGGCATCCAGGCCACAAAAAAAAACCATTGAAATGCACAATATTATATATTGCACTGGTGTTAATTTTCTCGGTCTGCAGAACACCTTACCTACAGAGAACCATGGCTACAGAGGCTGTCTGCTGGGCCTTACTGCCAGTAACTGGCTGATGAGATGGGATGTTAACACAGGGAGGTGTCTGGAGGCTGTCTACCTGTCACACAGATACAAGTTCAGGTCAGACAAAAGACCTCTTCAGCAATACTCCCTATTGTTTGAAAATATTTTGTACTGATTTCTATTGCATTTGGTCACAACATAACAAGACCCAAAGGCCATTGAAAAGGTTTGAATACTATTTAAATTACTGCCTTTTGTACCATGCCCTATCTAAACTCCTTACAAACTTTGCAAGGAGTTTAAAGAGAATACACATATTTGTAGTATAACAGGCCGTACACAGATAAAGATCTGTCACACATGTGTCAGCTTAGGCTTGTTTTGAAAGACATTTTATGCACAAATTATCTTTAGCAAAAATTACATTCAGAATGATGACATTATTCTTCTATTGATGACAGACACATCGCATGGGGGACGTTTCTGGAGAACTTTGTGGTGAGATCTATTCACACCAAACACACTGCAGCAGCACGAGCTGTAAGTATCTTAAATGCAACAAGGATTTCATGGGTGATTTTATCTGTTCTATTCATTTGTTCTCTTTTGTGGTAAGTAAATGTTTCAGTCTATAAATCTTGAATAGCAAGGTTTCACAGGTGATCCTTTTGTCGCAGTTTGTGAGATTGATTTGCATGAAATATGATTATGATGCATATTTGATTGTTTGTTTGTTTATTTATTCAGGCAGGAATCCCGCAGCCCCTCTTGATGGTGCTGGCCATGTTCAAGGTCTTCCCTCTCAGGTTCACTGCCATGTTGGAGATCAACAAACATGTAGGTATATCAATGATAACAAGAGTCTTAGGACCCAAAATCTCCATGAAACGTTGTTTTTCTATTAAACCAGTTCCCCCCATTCTATATCGCTCAATGGTATGACCCACACTGCAAGGGGAGAAGTCTGACCTACTTTCGCTATAAATAGCTACTGACAGGTGGGGTGCCACATGACAACACTGCAGATATAGATTTTCCTCATTACTTATGCAAATTAAGTCCAATTTGCATAATTTGCAGTTCATTGTATACATCTCTGCTTAAGCTACCTGCATAGTAAATAACATGAAAATCTGTCGCTCCTTTCTTCAGTTATTCTCCTTTGAAGATTTTGACAAATACGCCATTACAGTTCCAGTGACACATACCAGGGGGCCCAAAATCGACCTTGACCTTTCTCCTCCCGACACCTACCCACATACCGAATATCATTACAATTCATCTACACGTTCTATAGTTATGCTGATTTTAAGCATCCGGTGACACATACATACACACACGGTGACACAAACATACACGCACGCGCACACACACGCAAACACACTAACTTTGCATGATTTGCACTTCAGTGTGTACATCTCTGTCCAACCTACCTGCGTACCAAATAACATGGAAATCTGTTGTTCCTTTCTTCAGTTATACCCCTTTAGAACATTTTTACAAATAGGCCATTGTAGTTCCAGGGACACAAACCAGGGGGCCCAAAATCGACCTTGACCATTCTCCTCCCAGCGCATACCCACATACCAAATATCATTACAATCCATCTACACGTTCTACAGTTATGCTGACTTTAAGCATCCAGCGACACACATGCAAACGATTCTCCTCATTACTTATGCAAATTCAGTCCCAATTTGCATAGTTTGCACTTAAGTGTGTACATCTTTGTCTAACCTACCTGTGTACCATATAACATGACGATCTGTCGATCCTCTCTTCAGTTCTTCTACGTTGAAGATTTTTACAAATACGCCATTGCAGTTCCAATCACAAATGCCAGGGGGCCCAAAATTGACCTTGACCTTCCTCCTCTTAACACCCACCCACATACCAAAAATCATTACAATCCATGTACAAGTTCTACAGTTATGGTGACTTTAAGCATCCGGTGACACATACATACACACAAACACCAAACGCAAGCAAAACAGTATATCCATGAAAAAGCCTTTTTTCATGGAGATAATTAAAAGACAAGTTCAACTGTTTTACATGTATTGTTCTGTCACTTTATAACTATGGACAAGAAAAAAAAAGGGCCTTTGGACCTAAAGTACAGGGTCCTTGATATACATGTAGAAGAGGTTTTGTGTTGCATTTTGTTACAAATGTTGTGTGATGTTTCACGATGTCGCTATAATTTCAGACTGTCTGTCTGCTATATTTCAATGAAACAATATTGGTCATGGTCAAGTTTATTCAACATGTGCTGCAATTCATTTGATTTTTCCTAAAAGTATATTACTAGGTCTGGGAAAATGAATGAACGAACAAACAAACGATATGAACAACATTTCCAAACAAACGACATCAACAAACTGCTTCAAGTTCAAGTTCAATCCACAGTCTTTGTCACTCAGCGATCTCATTGTAACATTATTGACAGAGAACTGGCCAATTCGAATTATGTAATCTACTAGATATTGAAACTTTCATGTACACAACAAAGTTCTTTACTGCAGCCAACATTGCAAAAGTTCCTTTGCTACCTTTGCCAGGGTTAAAATGACCACCCACTGCTGCTGTTGCATAGAAAAAAAAGCTCCAACATCCTATGGTATGCAACATGTAGTCCTTCGCTTGACTTTTGTGTCCACCTATCCAGGTGTTTGGGAAGGATGTGACAGATGCCATGATCTCACAAGGTGTGCTGGTAGTCATGTACCAAGGGAACACAGTCAGATGCTTCAGCTTTGACAACATCGTAGCCAAGGTGGGAGCAGTAACTTCACTTTTCTCTCAGATCAGTAGAGAGGTTGATTAAGTCCTCCCTGCACCTTACTTGGTGCATATGGCGACTCCCATCTCCATTCCAAAGTCCCTGAAGACACATAACTTTGTTCAAATCACTACAGCAGGGGGCTAGTCTACTCAAGGTTGTGTGTGTGTTCAACTACCAAACGTTTGCCCTTTTGCCTTGTTCCAGTTGTGCATGCACTATAGCAGAAAGCTATCTCCTATTATCATAGTGTCCTTTTTACTCATATTCAGTTCATGCAATTAAAAAGCTGTGCCTACATTTATTACATATGATAATTATAATACCAGTATCTTGTAGCACAAAGAAAGATTTTGTTTGATAATCACACAATAGGGAGTTGATTGTGACCTTGTTATAATTTCTTCAGGACCTTTTTTGAGAAGTAATTTTCTGTTCCCATAGAACAGTGTTGTGAAGGCAGACCTTTACCATGACTGTGGAGACTTTGGCAGTGTTGGTAGCTACCCCACCGGGCTGCCGCTGACTGTCAAGCTGACAGGTAATGAGATGTGGCAGCCTGGTATCCTTCTGTTGTCAGCTGCTTTACCATGAATAACAATGATCAGGTTCGTGGTTCAAACGGTGCATGTGCAGCAAGATGCATGGTAAACCACGGACTGGCCTATTGCGAGTGGAACTAGTCAAGAATAAATTTTACTTCTCTTGGTGGGAAATCTTTGTTATTTCTTTGACAACATGAGCAGTTGGAAACATTTCTTGTTGTTTCAGAACGCCCACCGGTGCTGTTTGAAGTGAAGTGTTTAGAACACAGCCTACAGATGGGGGGGATCCCCTGGCATTACCTCATCACCCCTCCTGTTCAGGGGTACAAGGGAGTCTTCCACGTCAAGTCTCTGGAAACTGGGGCCATGGTAATGACTTTGAGCCTATATCTTATTCTAGTCTGCTCCAGTGATTGCTACGATAGGACATGTTGTGAGGGATTGCATTCATCATTTTGGCTGAACAAAAAGCTGGCGGCCCCATGAATGAGGGAGCTTCAGGCATAAGCCTCAAGCATCAAATTTCTAAAGTCGTAAAAGAACCCAAGATATGTATCAAGAAGAGTAAGGGTGACCCAGTTTTGGATATGCAAGCCATAGCATTAGTAACTATTAAAGATGCGTCCTCACTTTGTAGTTGGCTGCTTTACCTTTACCTTATGATATTCAGGGAGTTATTAAAAAAAGTGTAGAAAAAGCTGCTGGTTGTTTGTATCTGGCCGCGTATACAGGTAGCATGTATTTATTGTTACCACCAGAAAATGAGGGGACTATGGTGCAAATTTTTGTATGCTGTTTGTAAGTGCAGGAAAGACATGTATGCAGTTAATGATGCTAATGTGCTGAAATGCACCTGTAAATGTTGGTGATATATTTTCAGTATTGCTGCCAAAATGCTGCATTTTCACCTTTATAATAAATTCTTCAGGCCAAGAATGGAGTGTTAGACATGGACAGTGTTTCTGTGGAGCCAGACAAGGCCTTCTTCCACACAGACGACTCAGGAAGAATCTTCCACATGGGGCCCAGCACACTCAGGTGACCTTTATACATACAAAATATGTTAAAGAATGTCTAGGCATTAGAAATTCCTCCAATGATTGTAAAAGTCCTTTCTCATCTAATACTATACACTCTTGTATTAGGTAGATTAGCCTTATAGAACTGTAGTTACATGTATGTACCAGTAGATGCCATACTTTGTACCTTGTACAGTTGTTACACAGTCATGCAATAAAGTTATTATGATTTATGACATGATTGTCCAGTTGTGGCCAGCATGACAGAAATGTTGATCTGTTTTGTACATCAACTCTTTATAGAAGGTGGCAGATGCTTTAATATGCTCTTTTGAGTATGATATGTTGAAAGGACTGCAGTCACCTATATTCTTTTGTCTAATAAAAAGAAAGGAACACTACTCATGGGAATTTCTCTGTTTGTGATAAAAAGTCTGCACTATTTTCCCTGCCAACCCAGATAAGCTATCATTGTCACAGTGATACTCTACTCATCATGATTTTGGTTATGTTTATGTCCTATCAATAGGGTATTGAGAATAACAGATGGTGGCCATGGTTATGAGCTTGTGCCAGATTTCATCATCGATGCTTATTCTCCATGTTCAACCAACACGCCTCAGGTAGATTTTGTGCCTCTGCCGTTTTTTTCTGACTAATCAAAATGTCTCTTTCCTCTATCGCTACACTCAAACTCAATGTGCATAAACTACATACAAATTATTTGATGTTGCATATTTTTGGTTCCATCTCTCAGCTGTACAGATAATGATTCTAGACCTCCCCCTCCACACAGGTAGATGGTATGATCCTAACTTCCTCTGGAAGACAAGTGAAGAAATTGTTGCTGGATGCCTATGCCGACCCTTGCTATGAGGTGACTTTTCTACAAACATTTAAAGCATTTATAATGGATAAATGGATGGATAAATGGATGGATAAATGGATGGATAAATGGATGGATAAATGGATGGATAAATGGATGGATAAATGGATGGATGAATGAATGAATGAATGGATGGATAAATGGATGGATAAATGGATGGATAAATGGATGGATGGATGGATGGATGGAAAATTGAATGACAAAATGTACAAATGTACCACCAGTATGATAAATTGTAGCAATTTCATCATATCTAAAGTAAGTTTGAAGATGTGTCCGTTCTTCCAAACCACTGCAGTCTCTACAAGGTGTTGACTACGAGAATGACCTTGACATCTTGGCAGTGACATCTGTCAGTCAAAGGGGCGACAAGCTGGTGGGGCATGTATGTTTCCATGACAACCAAACAGGTGCACTGCTGAACAGAGTAGAACTGGAGGAGGCTTGGGATGAGGTAAGAAGTATGTCAATCAAGTGGCAAGACTTGATTGGGTAGAATTAGGAAAATCACACTGCATTAAAGATATGGTTTAGAACAGCATTGTGCAGTATTACAACATGTCCTCAGTACTGTACATTCCAAGCATTTACAAAAAAAAAACATCCTAAAGAAGCAGTCATTTGCATGCTAAAACAATATCCCTCTCTGCCTACTTTAGATATATATGGGAGGCTGTCTTTATCTTGTTTTGCTATTCATCTGTTCTTTCCTCTATTGGCCAAAATTGAGCTAGCATAATTCTGGTTCACATACATCATCATCGTCATTCACATTTATCACCATCATTATTCACATACACAGTGGTCAACCATGCATTTAAGAATTGGTTAGCCATATTCAGCTGTTCTTATAAAACACATATAGATTTCAGAAGTGGTGAAGGACAAATACATTTTAAAGATATCTTTATAGCGTCAAAAAAAGGTTTTAAAGAAGTGTTTTTTTTAGACATGTGATCACAGCATCTCGGTGGATCTGGACACACTGGTACACATTGTGAAGACTCCTCAGAGAAGGTACCATTGTCATGTCTACAAGTTAGACAGGACTGTGGGACAGAGAGAAGAAAAACAACCTAGACAGACGGGGAAAAGGAGAAAATCTGCAAGACGAGGAAGATGAAAAGGCAATAACCGGTAGATTTTGAATAGAAATGGACATCTTAATTAGGAAGAAAACTAATCTGCCATCTACTGTGTACAATGATTGTCTCATTTTCTCACAAAGAGATTCATTTTTTTCTGTCTTTTAATTTTCATGGAGGACTTTAACTTAAAAAAGTTAGTTGAAAGTTTTTTTTCTCTCTGATTACTTTTCTCACCCATCATTTTGTCAAGTTGTTTTTGACAGTGAGGGCATCAGATCCAGTTGTCAGAAAAAATGCAATATGGACAGAAATCTCATTAGCATGGCAATATTTTTATTAGGAAAATAGAAAGTAAATCTACACATTGCAGTAACATTATACTCACTGGAAGTGGGGACCATTAAGTTATAGCTAAGAAAGTCTTTTGAACAAATACTTTTGAATTTAACTTTTTCAATCTATCAATATTTATTGTCAAAATAAGAATAAGAAGACATCTTGTCATGTCTTCCATGTCATGCTCTGTTGAAAACATGCATGTACTAAGGGCTCACAATTTTCTGACAAAAGTAATAGTTTTCGCAATCGCACATAGCAAAATAGCAGATGTTAGCCTATACTTAAATTGAAAGGATACCATGTTTTTATTTTAACTTTTAAACCCAGTACTACTAGGAAAACGATATGCAATATTTCAAGTTTGGTCAAGCCTTGTATGATGACGTTGCAACACATTATGCTTGGTAGTCAGGTGGTTATTTTCTGACACTACTTTTAATCAATAGCATGTAGTTGATATTGAACATGAAAGCTCTTTTGTCCGCAGATTACTAAAAGTTGCACCATGAACACACATTCATAAATGCTATACGTCAGACATAGTGCTTTCTAAAATCATTGCCTCCAACACCGCAAATCGTTGTCTTATATAATGTAGCTATTTACGTTGTAGCAGTAGATGTTTTAACCCCTACGCCTGCAATCCTTTACAATGATACGTAAGCTTTATATAGACCGAACTCGGATCAGTTTTCGCACGTGACGTCATCATCGAACTCGGATCAGTTCTCGTACATGTACGTGACGTCATCGTTAAACTCGGATCAGTTCTCGTACGTGACGTCATCGTCGTCCGACCAGTCCTCGTTCCCAAGGTCGTCTTCCTCAGACCGTAGCGGGGTGTGTCTCTGCTGGACGACCTTCTGCAGGTCCGGCGGGTCCTCCTCCTCCTCGGTCCGCCGCTGGTGCGCGTGGCGCTGCCTGTGCGCCGCGGCCAGCCGCATGTCCTCGCCGTTATCGCAGGCCTGGCAGCGGCAGTGCTCGATCAGCTCCACCAGCTTGCTGACCTGCGGTGTGTCCGGATGTTCGGGGCAGTCCAGGGTGATCTGAAGGTGCACAAGTTTTACTTTATTTTTCAAATACTTCAATTCACCACAAAACAAGACTAATTGAGAGCCACTCAAATGTTTTGAGTTCAAGTAACTGGGTGACAGATGTTTGTTCATCTTTGACTCAAAAAGGTTTAGGTTGTACCCATCAGGGTAGCCGCGGCGACTGTCGTACGGCCTCTCTTGTAAGCAAGCAAGAGAAGCCCTTCAACAGTCGCCGCGGCTACCATCAAGGAAGCAATCACAAGGAAGCTTGGTCCTGAGAGGTGTAGTATATGGAAGAAGAAAATGTGATTTGTAAAGGTGGCAAGTCGTGTCCTTTCTGAGAAAGTTCGTGGTGGAGGCACTAGCTTGTGAGTGAAGTGCCGCGCGGTGTATTTGCCGTGGAAATAACGATAGAGTGATTAGTTGTTTCTCTCAGAAAACATTAGTGTGTGACATGGTAACCATTGAGAAAGGTTCTTGAGATCTCAGAACAAGAACAAATTACTCTCGTAACATTTATATCCTGACAGGTATCTTTACTCAATAAACCGTACTACGCTAAACTGCGCTTCGAAGTATTATCAGTTCAAAAGTCGTGGAATAAAAGAAATGTTAACATCACTACGAATATCCCATTCATTCCAAGTGAATGACAGTGTCAACATGTATACTGTTGGTGGCAAACCACACTGACTGGTCATGAAGTATTTTGAAGTTGGTTTTCATTGCTAAGGGTTAACGAAGAAGTTTCTCACCTTCTGCCAAGTGCTGTTGGACGGTTTGCAGACGTCGCAGTACTTGAGCTCGTCGGTAGATGGCTCTGCTGGGTAGGTTTTGGGCACACGGTAGCTGATGCACTGCCCCAAGCACACGTTGTTGTTGACTTCCACGGAGTTACAACCAGGCTCTCCGACCACCTTGAAGGGCAATTAAAAAATAGAAATAAAAAAAACGAATATTAACCTCAACTTTCATTCAACTTTGAAGTAACACATTCAGCTGTGTTCAACCTGTAGACAGTGTCCATCTCTTTGTATCTGGTTGGTTGATTAGTGGGTGTTTACGCTCACGTGAGTATGACGTCATTTTTTGGCGATGCTGGATGGTTAAACATGGATGTTTCTAGGTAACTTTTTGACTTCGTATACATGTATTTGAATATAGGTACGAAACCATGACGCCAATTTGTATAGTACTGTAGATGCCTTTAAGTTCGCGGTGATATATGTTCGCTGTAGGGTGAGTGTTTGCCGTGGTTTTAAGTCACATACTGTACAGTAATGGATACACCGATGCTTTTAAATTCGCGGTGAAGGGTTCACTGCGATAACCGCTAATATAAAACCAACACGAAAATTTCAAGATTTACAGTAACATGTTTGGGTCGACGATTATGGTCTCGCACCACACCTGTTTGATGGGCTGGGTCTCACACCAAGCATGTTTCTCTGGGAACAGCACCAGCTTCTTCACCGTGCTGCCTTCCTTGTTGATAATAGCTGCGCTTGTCGCCATGGCAACCAGTGACGTTAGTACCACGCACAGCAACATTTTAGCTGGAAAAAAATGTGTAGATTAAAAATCAAATTGTATTGTTCACGTCAGCTAGGGGGAAAAGGCGCGTTGTGAAAGATAACTAAGATCATTTCTATTGCAGGTCTTTAAAAGAATTATTTGTACCTTTTCATGCCTCCATCGGTACCTATTAGATTATTGTATTTCAAGAAAGAAAACTTAAAACAGCTAGCTAGAAGAAAGAAAGACGCCCGATAACTTCATTAATACAGCATGTGCCTGACCTCACAACGAGGCTTAGCCTTTAAGTGTTCCTGATTGATAACGATAGATTTGAACCAATGTATGTCATGGCAGCGAGGCGACGAACCCAGTAACCACAGCTTCAGTTAGCAATCAGTTTAACTAACTACAGATAGTTGATTGTGTTATCATTTCATAGCGTCTAAAGATGGTTAATTTCCATGTTGTGTCATCCGTATGAAGGTTGTGGATAACATCAAAGAAGGAAGAACAGTTTGGGATACATATTAAAAGCTTTGCAAATGTACAGCATATTGCTCAGCCATGTGATCAGTGCCCACAGAACGAGCACTTAGCCGCCAATGTCACCATTCACTTCAAACAACCCCTGCGCGCCCGGGCAGACCCCGCATAAGTTGTGGAACGATCCGATCTTTCACAGCATTCCAAGTCTCTTTCAATTCACGCACTCAGTATGCCAAAGTTGACCTTTTTTTGAAAGCACGGGGACCCAAGCCATCGTGAGATCGCCGTGCAAAGTCAGATGTAACATTCTACGAGTGTAAATCCCTTCCGACAGGCTTCACGTCAATAGGCAGAATATTAGAATATTCTAAGCTGCCATTTCGTCGGCCTGGGAATTTCTTCTGCCATGTACTTAAGACTAATTCGCTGTGTTTAAATCGTTGGCTGTGTTTTGGCAAAGTTTAACTCTCCCAACGTCTTTCCAGTGACATTTAGAGAAGCTTAAATTGTATGTGAGTAGCGTTAACGTTTGTGCTGCACAATTTGTTCCGCTTGCACGCGATTAAACATCGAAGTGCGGCCAGAATCACAGTCAATTTGTACAACCAGTCGTTACCTGTGAAATACACATCAAAAACACACCGACGTTTACTCTGATACACATATATCTATGTCCACGGTATCTACATCCATGCATTTGTCGATGTATTTCAGATATGCTGTATGTTCCTGTTGTTTAATAGAATCGGTGACCCCTTAGACGAATCGGTCACGAGCTGACTGAGGCTTTGTTCGGCCAAAGAAAAGCCGCCTTGTTGAAATGGAGCAACCGAGCCATAACAGCCGCCAAATCATCCATATATCTTCCCCAAGTCCACACATAAACCTCTACATAAATTCACTGACTTGAGATTGAATATTGCAACTCTTCTATATACGGATATTATGGGAATGGCTTGAGAAGATTACGAAAAGGCTCAAAACACAAGTCAAAGCAATTTTGCGGAAACGTACCATCGAACTATTGTAAGGATAGCTGCGTATACGATTAAAGAACAATGTGCAAGTTTGACAACGGCGGAGAGCAGTCAAAAGATGCAAAATGAGAAAACATCTAGATTTGTGCAAGCTGAATTGTTAAAGAAAAGTACATAACTTCCAACACACGTGGTCAAGCACGCTGGGCAAAAAATATGGACATAACTCACATTTTCAAAGCTGAATCAGAGAAAAACACATGTTCTACCCGAACCTTACCGTTCAGATCCCTGTTACGCCGCCGACATCTGCACACAACAATGCAGCAATGATCCGCGCATGCGCAGTCGACGATTTGACGCACTAGAGTCGCTAGGGGGGCGCTGTTACGTTATCTACATGACTGTATATATATGCACACAGACGGCACTTCGGAATATTTACGGCCATTTAAGTCTTAATGCACAATGCCATGCGGGAACAAATCGTTTTTCCCTTTGCATAATGGTATATGACATAATTTGAAGAAGGAGCATACCATCATGGCTCAAGCAGGGGTGTTATTTCAATACTCAGAGTATCAAATATAGTGCCCGTTTTTCTAGGACAAAACAGCCATGTTCGCATTGTGAAACAAATGAAGTTGAGCAATTCTCCACTGATTCTTTTTTCTCCTGTTTTTTTTTGTATCAGAGAGTTTTCGGTGAGGACACCACAGAACCGACAATTGAAAAGGATTTTCGACATTCTTTTCCGCCGACTTACAAGACAGCTTAATTTTGTACAACACTTATACGACTGTATAAAATCCATCCAATATGCTGTCTTGAACGGGTCCTACAACAAATATGATATGATTTTTTAGTGATTCTCATTTGCCTTAAGTGAGGGAGTCTACTTTTTATATAAACAAATAGGACATTTTTATCATTAACATACATAGTACAATCTATGATGAAGTGCATTTCGCCCTCTACCTTGTTTGAGTCACAAAATTGACCGTCGGGATTCTTTACTCTAGAGGAGTCCGGTTAACATATACCCCGACCACCAGGTGTAGCCCCTCAGCACACAGTAGGTACAAGAGACTTGTCTTACCGGTTCCTAAGAAAACGCCGCTCGGTTTATTGGTAATACGATATTACAGAAAAGAGCGCCCTTGTCTATTATCCTTGGGCGATCCGGACACATTCAGTTAACGGAACCTACTAATTAACCGTGACGTATATGCGCTAAACAAATAAACAGTGGTGGTAGGAAGGGATATAAACATGGCCCCACCAGGAGTCAGGTGTGCACGAATAACAAAAAAAAAGAATCGACTCGATTCAGAATTCTTTTTTTCATTGTCCTGTTTGATAAGGATACGTCGTTTAATTGTAGACAAACGCCAAATACTCAGTTTCAAAGTAATCGCTTTTATTACTTTTTTATCGCCGTATACTAGTCTGTGCTTAAGTCCAGCTTTATTGCTTCCAAGAGAAAGTGACAGGAACCCAAAATAAACTCCTCGTGGTGAGAATGAAAACAGCACATAAAATACTTCATTTCCTGGGTGTAAAAGTAGGCGGAAATTTACCTGTCTGCCATCGAAGCCGCAGTCACAGACTTCGTACGATTTACTTGGCGTGAGGTTTTTGAGCGAGGCTACACAAAGAACCTACCATCGGCAGGGATCGATGACGTCACAAGACAGCTTATTCTCTTATAGAATAGCCGAATCCGCGTATCGTGACCTCCGTCGGGTTCGGGGAGGAGGTACTGTAAATGCAAGTTCGCGTGTTTTTTTATTTCGCGGGTGGTTTTAAGTTCGCTTTTGAAACAACAGTAGCGCTACAGCCATTGATGGGCAAAATGTTTCGCGGTGGTTTTAAGTTCGCGGTGAAACGGTAAACCGCGAACATACCGCGAACATTTCTGCATTTACAGTATACGCGGGTTCAGCTTTGCTATAGGAGACTAGTGAAGACAGCTGGGCTTTATACGATACATCTCCGACTATAGCCAGGAATGTTACTAATTTGTTGTCGCACGGCGAATCTGACAGAGGCCTAACCCACCTTTAGCAGAGAAGGGTTAGATACATAGTTCTATGTTACTTTGACGAAAAAACATATGCTAATTGATTCCACTGAATTGTTATTAAGTAAATATTAACTCTTATTGCCTCTAATAACGTTTTAGCAACTTTCAGTGACAGACTTTCATAAAGAAATAAAGTGACAAAAACAAGTTTTGCATAGTAGATTTTGATTACTGTTCAACAGATTTCGGATTTCTCTAGGAACAGGCCAGGGTTTACAAAATCTTACATGGAAGACTTGTTTTGTATAACGGTTATATGAAATACGAAGTATGCTAACTTCTTTAATTGATGAGTTCTTAACTTAACTGCATAATTAGAGACGCGCTCTCTTCCAGTAGAAGGGTACCGGTTGGACCTTAAATTAAGATCCGGATTCACGGTTGAAGGTTCAGGCCTATATCAATTTCAACTTACAAGCGGACGCGATTAATTCTCTTCAGCAGCTTGTGGCGTGCTTGTGATTGAGTGAATTCTGATAAGTCATGTTTAAAATTATGGGTTTGTTTTCGCCCAACATCAAACATTTGCCTATGAGGCTCAACTACGTATACATATATATACATGTATAGTGATATCACAATTGAAACACGACACAACGGAGTGGTGCTCTGGTCTATTTCAACTTGAACCTGGATATGCTCAAGTTCAGTCCAGCTTCAAAGATATAAGTGATCTATCACCGCCCCCGGCAGACCACCACAACTCCACGGCCCTCTCCTTAACCTGCAGTAATTATTAACTCCACTGGAACCCAAGTACTAACAAGTTGGGTCAATGGCCAATTTGTATGACCAGCTCTAGGCGGCCTTGGCACTCTGAGGGTTAAAAGTCCTGTGATACCACTCAGGATGTGTGTGTGCATGTGTGTGCGTGTGCGTGTGTGTGTGTGTGTGTGCATGTGTGTGTGTGTGTGTGTGTGTGTGTGCATGTGTGTGTGTGTGTGTGTGTGTGTGTGTGTGTGTGTGTGTATGTGTGTGTGTGTGTTTGTGTAAGTGTGCGCCTGCGCATGTTTCTGACCTAAACTAGCTATAGATATGGCAGGATTGTGATTATATTCGTTATGCGAGCAGGTCGTGAGAAGATGACGGTACACGTCGGTTATTGGTCAACTAGCGGTTCCCCTTGGTATTGCAACTGAACTTTTGGTTCTATATCCTTTGTTCTGGACATGATCCGGTCTTGAGTTTTGGGTGACATGTAGCTTTAGGGGCCGGAAAGAATTGATTTAGGTTTGAGCCCCCTGGCATCTTGTTTTGTGAATTGCAGAAGACACATTACAGAGAAGCACTATGTCAGGTCCAATACCGTAAAGACGGCTCCGCTCGCGAGGCGTCGCCAAAAATGGCTAGGGTCCAACACAGCGGCTTAAGCATCTTCCATCGCGTGAGATTTCAGCGTAACACTGTTTAACGGGGCCTAGTGCGCCCCAGTAAGAGATTTTCCCCTAATTTAACCCCAATGGCCCTGACATTTCCACTGACATTCGATTGGTACATAAAATTGGAGCGACAAAGTGGTCTAACCACGTACGCAGTATCCCCGAACTCATAGCGGCTACAGACTACTCATCGGACCTGTAAATAAGATGTAGCGAAGGCAAAAAAATCGCGAGAATGCTAGTCAGGGTGTATATGTCAACCTCACCCAACTATCAGACAAAACAATCATTTTAGCTAGAGTCTGTTTACCATGAAATAGTCGGTTGTATGTACTCTCCAAGCAGAGGTTCGGTTCTGGCTGGTTTTCGACGTGTTCTAGGCGTTTATGTCGTCTTTGTCGGGCTTACTATTTTGTCCCGTTTTCTTTATGTCGCAACCTTTATGTCTGGCTTTGCGACATTTGAAAAGAAAGGGACAAAATAGAAAGCCCGACAAAAACGACAGGAAACACGTCAAAAACCAGCCAGAGCCAAACCTGTGCTTGGAGATTACGTTATACGCACAACCCGTAATTGGGATATTGAAACGGACTTGGCGTGGTGGTCTCTCCTGAAAGCAATATAACCGAAACAAAACAAAATAGGTCATTGACCCCAGCTAGAAGTTTCCTGACCAAAAGAGGCTTGGGGTTTACATTGATGAATGATCAAAGGAAAGTATCAAGTATGGACAATGTACTGAAACGGAGTCCTTTTGTGTAATGGCGCGAGGTTCTTGGACTCACCCCCCTCCCACGGGACGGTACCTGACAGGTGCGCCTTTACTACATTGTGGTTTCCACCAGTCCTTTCAGTGGACTAAAAAATAGTACAAATGGACCAAATTAGTGGACCGTTTTGCCGCTGAGTGTCCTGACTTTTGAGATTGATTTTGGGTTCCCATATCTTAGCCCCCACTCGGCCTTTCTATGGGGGTACGGATCGCAGAATTCGGCAAAAAGGGAAATATGGGTAATATTTCCCCCTCCGATGAAACCATTTGGTGGCCAAACTCCCATGGAAAATTATTCTCCTTATAGCCAGCATAGTTAGTCTGGTACAGACTACCATATCGGCCAATTCCGCAACAAAATATTCCCCCGATTTCTACTATTCGTTCAGCCCGTAGAGGAGTTTTAAGCGGAAACTGTAATACTACACGTCTTGACAACTGTTCACACAGAATGACGCAGCTCATTCCTTAGATCGTATGATGTTGGATAGAGCCAACATCATCTACATAGCGTGCATGGGCGAGAAATATCTGTTCTATGACATCACTGTGTTTTAGGCTGGGATTTTACATAGGCATGTGACTGAAAGCCTACCCTCCCCCCATACACATACACAAACTTCTAGCGATCCTTCATTTTGTTCACCCTTTATAGGTGTGAAGTCATCTTAAAACTTGCATCTTAATGAGACGCAAGTATGTAAAACGTTACCTATCTACTCTCCAAATTACGGTCGTGAAATTTATCTCTTTACTGCCAAGGTGTTTAGAACAGCTACACAGTCAAACCAGTACGTAAACGCTGCGATAGACAGCATTCTGCTGTAAGAATGGGCAAATGCCAGAAAAATAAGTTATTAAGTAAATCAATAATACACAATAATACAACTCAAACACTGAAATAAGTAAGTTCTTACCGCCTCTTTCGTGGACGCCTTTCCCCCTCTCGCTGAGTTGTTATTTTGCGCGACGCTCTCGTGGAGTCTAACTCAGCCGAGACCAGCCCGCTGCCTTCATGCGGTGAAGAACGGCGAACTTTAATTGGAAAGATTGAGGCTGTGAGCGATAAAACTCCTGTTCCTAAGCACTGTCGCCTGCTCCACGGCGAGTTAGCGGCACCCCACGGCAGTGTGCTTGCCCCCTACTCCCGACCCGGGACGGTTACTGCATGTGTTCCAAATCTACCGGGACTCCAACTCGTAACCTCGCACTTCGCTCAACTCTAGCCCATGTGACTCTATATACTACCGACAAAAGGCCTCAATGCCGCGTGTTCGCAGAGTCTTTTGTTCGACTGACAGGACAGCGTAAAGCTAGGACTTAAAGCAAACAGAACCGTCCTTTGTAGAACAGGGATATGGATAATGACTGTCACAATGGGAACGTCCTGTATGGAAATATAAATCTATCATGACAAATGGACGCCCTAAGTGCAGTAGAGAGTTTGATTGCTGTACGATGAAAGACGACGTTCTTTTGGCGCTCAGTTTAAAGTCTAGACGGCTCGAACACGGTTTGAGCGCACAAAGGAATCGCGCTAGGATAATCTTTCCTGTGCTAACCTGTTATTGAATTTTTTTCAATTGTTGTCGAACAAACTAAGACTTTAAAACCGTGTCAATTTCAATCTATTGTCGTCAAAAAGCTTTTGAAAATTACATATCATGACGAATTCTTACATGTGCAATCATGTGCTATGAAGATTTCATCACAAAGTCGTGTAAAACTTTTTCCTCTAAACATTCTCAGACATTTTGTATATTACATCTATCTCTGTTGAACTTATGCACATGCTATCGCAAGAACGTTTGGGCCACTGAATCAGTAAAAAATAACGTTTCAATACGGTAGTTTTCCTCGCCGAAGAAATCTACCATACGTAATGTTTTACCATCATTATGAACAGTCATCTTCAGATCACACAGGGCTGCATGTGCTTTACGTGGAGACAGCTATGAAAACGCTTATCACAAATGTACAACGTACGAGGAACGCAATGTTTATAGTAGCCGGGAGTTACGCACCTTTGGAACGACTTCAAAGACTGAGAAGTTTTGAAGATTTGTTGCTTAAGATCTGGCTCTTAATTTGACTCACAAACCTTAAGCTTGCCTGCCAAATCTGGTGAATGCGATTTATCAACGTTAGACCTGGCTTGTCAATATATATATATACTCAACACGTACTTTATCATAATGGTGATAAGTTTATTGCACAACAATTGTATACAAAGGATACAACATGTGACAGCATTTCTAGGGCACTCTACAAGACGCAACGTGGTACAGGATCAAACTATGTACTGTAAACTCTTTATATCATACACTCACTAAGTTCAGTGCAATTACAGCACAAGTATTTTGTTGTTACCATCATACCGTATTCTTCGACAATTATCGCAAAACAATCTTTATTGACACAAAAAAAGTACAGCGACACTTCTAAGGTCTCCTACAACTATACGTCATGCAAACAAACAAACAAGTGGATACAAATCAATCAATCTACGTACAGGTATATGAATAAATCAACATGTTGAGTTTGACGTATCAAGTATACTACAAGTTCTAAGGTCTAAACATTCTTTGATATATTTACCTTATTTTATTTTGTTGCTGTTGACAAGAAAGAGTATGATATTCCATGATCGTATCTGACCTCATGTATATCACAGAAAGTTTATCAGCGTGTCAGCGTGTGAATGACTCCTTTGTTGCTGAGTTATTTTGTCGCACCAATTCTTACGGATTTCCGCTGAACCCCTGCTCAGTCGTAGCTCAGCGACCATGAGCCCGGGCTTCCTATCGCCACTTCCCACTTAAAACGAACTGGACCGTGCGGATTTACAGAGAACATAAACAGTGCCCGTGCCTTCCGGCTGTGTAGCCGGTTTTGGGGCTTGGAGGGAAACGTGAACGACGATGTCAACAATAGGCTAGGGATTAACGTGTGCATCATTGTACGTGAGAGATCTGTTCCTACATGTATGTCTGCAGGATATATATATACAAGAATGGCATAGTTCTATTCAAAACAATTCAAAACTGTCCATTTATTCCGCCTTAAAGACAAGATATGGACAAGAAAAGTATCTCGCAAGCATACATAATTTTGAAATTCGTAGATCAATTACAAAGATAAGAATATGTAGCCATAAATTGAACATTGAAGCTGGAAGGTATCGTAAAATTCCCCGTGATCAAAGGTTTTGTCCATTCTGCCCAAATGAAATTGAAGATGAAAGTCACTTTATCATGAATTGTTCAAGATATAGGGATAAACGCTCAAAGCTATTCACCTTTATATCCGGTTGTTCAAATGAATTCAATGCGCTCCGTTCTGTCGATAGATTCAATTACATACTAGGAGGTGATAATCCTTACTGTGTACAGATAGGTATATTCATCAAAGAATGTTTGGACATTAGAACAAGCAATGTATAAGTATATCACATGCGATATTTCGATATGTTGCCCTATCCCATATGATTGTATGTAATCAAACTCATTTGTATGCACTTATTCGTTTGTATGTATGTATGTAGTAGACCTTACGAAAGTCGCTGTGCTTTTGTTGTGTCAATAAAGATCTCACTGTATACTAGTATTATGAAAGGCTTGTGTCAGAAAGTAGTTCTTGCCAATTCTATACTGTTGTGCATTTTCATGAAGTCGTGTATTATGCGCTGAAAGACACACGGCATTTTGAGAAAAAAAAAGTAAGGGTTTTGATTCACATATTTGTGCCTATCATCAAAGTCAACGTGACAAAGACGATAATGATAAACGGTTTTGCAATCTCTTCCTTGCAATAGCTAGCTTAGTCGACAGGCGGCGCTTGAACAATAGAAGCTAAGCCTGAGTCAAAAGTTTTACCAAATGATAGAATAGTAATTCAAGCCCTTTCTTGCAGCTAGATTTAAAAGCGGCAAACTGCAGTTACGAATTGTTGCTTCTAGTCAAAGGTTACAATGTATTCTACTCAACCATCTTCTGTTTTAATTGATTTTGTCAAACTGTGATCTATGCTGGCTCTCCCTTCTCCCCGGGTTCGCCCTTGTCACCTTTCAGCCCCGCCGCCCCAGCCGGGCCCTGTGATCCCGCCTCCCCCGGGTCACCCTTGGCTCCGGTCTCTCCCTTCAGTCCCGTATCCCCCTTTACCCCGGGAGCACCTACCTCCCCGGGAACCCCTTTCTCCCCCTGTCCAGTATCCCCCTTTTCTCCCACATCTCCCGTATCCCCCTTGAGTCCGGTCACCCCCTGGATACCCTGCGCACCTAGCTCACCTTTGTCACCTTTCACCCCAGCGTTTCCGGACTCACCTTTAACCCCCGGGTCACCTTGAGTGCCATTAACTCCAGGTTCACCCACATCCCCCTTGTCACCCTTCTGTCCAGTCACCCCAGAAACCCCTGCATCACCCTTCTCACCGACATCGCCCTTCTCTCCCTGGTCACCCTTAACCCCTTCTTCACCCTTCATCCCTTGTATCCCTGCGTCCCCCTTGTCCCCTGTGATCCCCATGTCTCCCTTCTCTCCTTGTTCACCTTTAGCACCAGCTGATCCGTTAACCCCTGGTACGCCAAGGTCTCCCTTCTCTCCAGCCTCTCCCTTCTCCCCAATGTTACCTTTCAGGCCAGTGTCCCCCTTTTCACCTATTTCTCCTTTAACCCCATTCGTACCAGCATCTCCCTTTTCACCTGTGTCCCCTTTCAGACCCTTCTCACCAGCTCCAGTCGCACCCTTCTCTCCTATCTCCCCTTTGGGTCCCACTTCCCCCTTGGTTCCTTGCGGTCCAGCTACCCCAGACTCCCCCTTCACTCCCACTTCACCCTTGTCCCCCTTGCCTCCATCTAACCCGGCTGTTCCATCTACCCCCTTCTCCCCCAGGTCTCCCTTGTCACCCTTGTCGCCTGTAACACCCCTGTCGCCGAGAGCACCCTTGTCACCCTTTACTCCAATACCCCCCGTGTCCCCCTTGTCACCCCTCTCTCCTGCATCTCCTTTCTGTCCTACGATACTCGTACCGTTGTCACCCTTGTCGCCCCTGGGACCGATGTCTCCTTTGAGACCAGTTACTCCCTGTGCTCCCGTATCCCCTTTGTCTCCTTTGATGGTTTCTCCCTTTTCTCCTTGTGCCCCCTGTACACCCTGGACCCCCTGTTCCCCCTTAATGCCTTGTTCTCCCGTGTCTCCCTTCTCGCCAGGGGGTCCGCCATAGTCCCCCTTCGGCCCGATGTCTCCCTGGGGCCCGATGTCACCCTTGTCGCCCTTCTGGCCCTGTCCGATGTCTCCTTTGTCGCCCTTCGGTCCGGCTGGTCCCTGGATCCCTGTCTGACCCCTCTCACCCACGTCTCCCTTCTCTCCTTCTGGACCCAGGACGCCAGTGTTTCCTTTTACACCTTTAGTACCTACGGACAAAGATCATAAGGCTTAACAATACAGGCCATCATGTAAGCAGCAAGAAAACATTCAATCTTTACCCAATTTCATCTGCGTTAGAATCCAAAAATGTAGTCAAACTGTCGAAATTTTCTATGCTATAATATGCTTTAGTAAGCGTGAGACATTTAAGCGGCAACAATGACACTAATTTTTAGGATATACATTCACTATTGAAGAAACATTTTTACTTCCAAAACGTATACCATGACTATTTCGTTGTTTCTCTGTGCATGCATAAAAGCCCTTTACATTATTGACGATTAGAAAAAAAATATATCTATATGTCTATTTCTATAAAGTACCATCAGAGTACTGCTGGAAACGTCATGATCATCAAAGAATGAAATAGCCCTCGTAGCATTTATCCGTTAAATTCTGCTTCCAATGCTGTTTTAGATATTACGTAAATACAATACACTTCTGTAGTTTCCCGAACATACCTTGTGTGCCAATAACTCCTTTCTGCCCTTTCTGACCAGGTGGTCCCGTGATAGCTGAAACATTTAGCCGAGAAGAAAGGTGTCAAAGAGCAAGAAATGGTTAGAACAAGATTGAGGAACTTGTTAAAAAAACAAAGTATAACATATAACGGGTGCTGTCTGAAACGTCTGACCGTTTTCAAAATTTATTTAGTTGATTGAGTAACCTATGTATTGTATTCAGTATTAAGTCTTATGGGGGAGAGAATGTAATGTAATAGGGTGTAAAATGGTCGATGGGGTTGGCAGCATAGAAATTTGAACCGTGAACGGCGCCGAGTTTACAAGTCAAGGACCTTAAACTTTGACCTTAAACCTTCGTCTTTAGACCACAATGCATCACGACCGCACATACGCACTTGGACCTGTGAGGTGGCTTATAGGGAAGCACTCACCCTGACGTGTAAGGTTCTCCACATAGCCGACTTGTACCCACAGCTCGCTGAATCGAAGACCTTGTAAGTGCACCAGAGCTTGTGTGGTTTCTGTGTTGATGTACAAATAATCCGTTAAATCTTTTATGCCTCTCCGTAAAGTATATACTTTGCCAAGTGTTAGCCAATATATAGAGTTGTCTATAACTATTCTTTGAAGACAATAACGATACAGGGCGGGTGTTTTTGCAATGGGTAACAGTGAGTAACAAGGTTTTTAACTGGCTATGGGATGATATGCATATGGTTCGAACCATTAAGAATACTGAGTACTGTGAAATGGTAAAGAGATGTTGGAACAGGATTGCTACAACAATCCGATGATATGCTTGTGGGGTAAAAGAAACAACAACAAGACAGGCGTGTTGCATACATATAATAATGGTCATTTGTTAAACGCGCCATTAGATGGCCCACGCGAAAGACTCGAAACCCCTTAGAAAACTGTTTGATAGTGTTCAAGGGTTTTAACTTCTATTGACAGGCTTCCAACTTAAGATGGTCACAATGTATGCCTGAGTATTTCTGGGGTGTCTTAAAAATGCTACTTAGTGTTATGTATGGCTTTTGATTTTTTTGTATCGTGTTACAAGACAATCATTCATGCAAACTTTCATGACGTCATGATGACGTACACAGGACGTACAGGGCCACGCCCATTTTGTTATTTTTTTCATCGAGAACCCTGTAGGTGTGTGAGTGTTCTATGTGTGCATACCGGACAGGTTGGTTCTCAGGTCTAGGATATCCCCGGCTTGCTCCACCTGCACTGCGGCCACGTTAGCTTCTAACGCCGCTACAACCTCGTCCTCTAGCCGGGACAGTTCGGCGGACACACGGGCTTGTTCCTGCCGCACTTTGCTCACTTGTGCTGATAGCAACATATAACCATTTGAATACATATTGGGAATGAACGGTGTATACATGCATAACGATATACTTTGCTATGTACATGTACGTTTTGTAATATGTAAATGGTTTGCCTTTTTTTCTGTCCATTCCTTTTTCACATACAGAGACATGAGGCCTAACTGTAGAAAAATGTAATAATTCCTGTTTTATGCAGAAATATGGCTATTAATGGCTATATAATGAGCAAACAGATAATTGTTTTCTACAAAACTATTACAAAGTTAGATAAGCGTTAAATCACTATAATGTAGTGCCACGATGTAATTGCAATTTTAAGTGCTACGTTATAAAAAAGATGGCCCACTTAAGTGACCATTGAGTGACCAAACGTGTCATTAATGGTAGTTCAAACGAATTTAATCGATAAAAAAGTCTGTTTTGTTGTCTTTCAAATCATCTGTTCACATCTATGGGGTATGAAGGTTCTATACTACCTGACAGAATGCCGACTCCAGCCAGAGTAGACACCACGCCGAACATGCACACAATCTGCAGAAGTCTGTTCCAGATGTCTTGCATCTTTAACAGGACAGAGACGGACAATAGAGCATTTATATCTGTACACTAATTCAAAGTTATTAAAAGCCACGCAAGTAATGAAGAGAGTCACACAGAGCACCTTTCATAATCTCCAAGCACATCTAACGGTGGCAAAGACCGTATCCATCCAGCAAAATGAGCTTGTATAGCCAATGTGGTCGGCTATAAAAACTCCTTTTGCCAGTTGGATACGGTCTTTGCCACCGTTAGATCTGCTTGGAGATTTCACCTATCAATTCAACTCTACTAGACACGCGGCGCTACGTAATTAGACCAGTGATGCTACATCATTAGTAACCATAGCAACAGAAAACGAAGTCCTTCGTGATGTATGCCAGTCCAGGTGTCATCCAGTAAACTAAGTAACGGACGCACCCTAAATACCATGCCACAGTGTTTGTTTTCGTAGCCACAGTAGTACTCAGTAGTACCTGTATCGTTAGTTGTTGTCCATTGCTATCATGCTAAACAACCAGGACTGCCAAATCACACAGAATAAAAGCACGAATTATTCTGAGCAAATCATCCCAAAAGACAGTACGTTGGCTATGGGGAAAATAGAAAATGGATAATGCCGAAAAATGTCTATTTACGGGAGAACGGGTGAATTCTATACAGAGGAAGCATCAGAAGACGAAATGCATTTATCTGCCAATGCCGTTTGTACAATTTTGAAATAGAGGTTAGTTACATGTGTTCAAAGTGGTCGCTGAAATTTCGACAAGCTTTTCACTTCTTACCGATCAACAAAACATGTCTTCCTGCTTAAGCCACCCAGCAAATTAATCAACCTAGATGTTGGCCAGTTCATATTTTTCGAACTATACTCTCAAAACATACAACAATTGTTTACCTTAAAAACCGCTGGTTCCTGGCTTGAATGTGACGAAGTCTTCATTGTTCAATGTTGCTGATGTATTTAGTGACAACTTACACCCCTAAAAGTATCATAACGATATGGTTATCCATGTGTACTAAAGATGTATCGGCAGAGATAATGCTTGAACATATCTGTATGCCCGGTTAAGTTTGTTTTCTACAGAATCACATAAAAGACAACGCGTTTCTTGTAAATACAGTACCATTACTACAAAAGTGACAAGAATAAAGAAGAAAACGTATCTATGGAGAGGTGACTTGTACCAGGGAATGATGTTTCAATTCGCTGAGTTGGAATTATGGAAAAATTTACGAATGAAGCATTAACGACAAACTCGCGCAAAATCACAAGCATACCTGGTAGGTTTGGTGTGTCCAACCTCTCTGGATGTGTTCAAATGAAACAGTCAGAATGCCCCAGTCGATAATTAACTGTATCACCACGACTTAGTACAATAGTTTTTTTGCCAAACTCACTTGACCCACACCTTGTCACACCTGGTATCCAGGTGAGGTACAGAGGCATTTCCTTTCTCTGACAGACATCTGTAAACAGCTGTCTATGGTAGAATGCAATAATGTAACTGAATACTGACGATCATGTTGTTTAGTCATAGCTATCAAATATACGGTTGCCGGGCATTGATAAAGGATTATCCGGTCAAACCTGTACAAGTGACCACCTGTACACAAGGACACATGCAGCAGGCCAACATGACCACTCTTTGGTGTGGTAGTTCTTTTGATATTTTCCCCATTGACACAAGCATTAAGAATCATGTCACTATGGTGACCAACTGTCTTCATAGACAAGATTTTATTGGTTTTCTAAGTTGTCTTATGGGACAGGTTCGACTGTATAGGTAAATTAACGGACAGTGACATGCGATCTTTATCTCATAATTTGTTTGAGTCTCATGATTATCTGTATGGTTACATGTATAACGGTACCCCTGACTACCTAACCGTTTCTATTTGAATGTTTGGGAGACTTCCGTCATTGGATGAGTCAGTGATGACAATGGCTGGAACACAATACTGTGTGGTGACAGACGTTTAGAATATAAACCTCCCATTGGTATTTGTAGATAATAATTAAACAAACACAGAACGTAGCTATGGTGCTGTTTGCCTTCAAATCATGTCTGATTTCGTTTTAGAGCCTGCTTTTAAGGCGAAACAATTTTTGCAAATGATTTTCATTTTCTTCTTGCCTAGCCCATGGGCCAAACGCTATCTTCCATTAAAAACATGACCATAGTACGCCCTGAAAAGAAGATACAGAGACAGGAGGTTCCGTTGCAGTACCATAGAGAGCCGCTAGGAGCATTATTCAGTCTTTATTCTACCATAAACATTCTTCCATAGCTTCTCAAGATGTTATTACTACAGTAGTATTCTGTCCACATGCAAACCCACAAACGAAAACGCCATACTATAAGTTCTTTTGTAATAAAACCACATGATTATGATAGTATTGATGAGACGATGACCTGAGATTTCCTTAAAACGAAAATTCTGAAGATCCCAAGATCGACATGAACATGTTTATTCCTCAGACGGTGTCGGCTGTGGAACACCTGGTAGGTCTTCTTGCCGTAACGTGACGTCATCAGAGACCTCCCTGTCCAAACTGCTTTCCTCTATCGGCGCTGAAACAATTGTCTCCGCTTCGTCAGCGAACCTTACCACGGTATCAGTTCTCCGAAATCCCGACACTCCCGCTTCTTCTCTAACAGTTCTGTCCGTTTCAGCTCTTTCTTTTGTCAAGTTTACGGCTGACAGTCTCGATGTTTGGGTGTTTGTTGCCGCTAGTTGCGCAGGCGCGGCTGTCGCGGAGTTCCAGAGATCGTCCGTCCCCACGACTGTCGTCGTGGTTCCCTGATCCACCGCCTTCCTCTTGAACAGCCTCCACACGGTTTTACGGATCATTCTGTTCATATAACCATAGATAAATGGATTGATAACACATGCTATGAATCTCAGCCAAACTGCCGTCGTCTCTACCTCCGCTGGGACCTCCATCCCTCCTAGCTCCACGCCTGTGACGACGAGGTAAGGCACCCAGCAGACCACAAACCCGGCGGTTATACAGAATATCGTCCTGGCGGCCTTACAGTCCTGTCTGCGGTACGCCGGCCCGCCCGTGACTTTACAGGAATGCGGTTGTATTCTGTTAAGTCGGCGTCTGTGGCTAAAGGCGGTCTGCCCTATCCACCCGTAGGAAAATAACATCACCACGATGGGCACGGCCCCCGCCACTACGATTAGGAAAGGAGCATAGCTGATGTTTTCGTCTTCCAGCCAGGACAACGTGCAGTGAAATTTGGCGCCCTGAAAAATGATACCGCGGCAAGTTATTTTTTTCCATTCTTGATGCGAAATCCTCTCGCACTAGAAGGTAAATGCATCGTAAAATTGACAAACTTTACAAAACCATTAGTTTTGTAGATTCAACATATTTGCTAGTCGTTTTTAACACTTAAAACCTTTTATTTCAAAGGCCAATGGCCAGAAATATGTCATATTGTAACAATAACAAAATGTAGTATGTTAAAAATCAGTGTTGGCTTCATTTAACAAAACAGTGTAACGGTTTCAATATCCTAAAGAATTGCCGATGTTTTCGTGTATGTACTCACCTGATAACCGTACCTCCCCCACCCGACGAGTGGTGGTAAAGCGACGCATGCGGAAACCACCCAAACTGCAGCGATGACGCCCACGGACCACCTGGACGTGAAGGTGCTGTTATACTGCAGCGGCCGCAAGATGGCGGAGAAGCGATCGACGGAGACCACGGCGAGCGTCAGGATGGACGCGCAGAAGAGCAGGTTGCCGATGAACCCTTGACCTTGGCACCACTCAGTCCCGAACACCCATTGGTTGTAGATGGATGACGTCAGAGAGAAGGGGATGACGAGGAGAGTTATACCTGCAGGTGGGGGTGGGAGTGTGTATGAAAGATTAAAACTCTTCTAACAAACGAAATACAGGAAGTGCTTGAAATTTACCTGACACCTGGCGGTGGTAAATCATTGTCATAAATGAATGAATGAATGATTGATTTATGTGCTATGATGTGAACGTCAAATGGCGTGGAAAAACATTTCGAAGACAGGCTACAGTGTTTACTTTTTGAACTTGGCTCACATTGAAAACCAAATAAATGTATGAAACGCTCACAATTACAGACAAAACAAGAGCCATCTGCCACTAAAAAATCATGACCAAATTATGTCCAGAACACGAGATATCAAACCCATAGGTTCCGCTGCAATACCGTAACACGCCGCTAGGAGGCCTTAATTCTAATCGTTCCGAGATCTCATTAAGACCTACCTACATACCAAATATCAAGACAATCCACCTAGGCCTTCTTGAGTTACGCTGTTCATCCCTACACATACACACACACAAGCGCTAACAAAAACATAACCTTTTGGGCGAGGGCAATTACTCAATTAACGTACATCATTGTCTACAAAATCCTAATATGAAGTATGTCACAACCCTTTAAAGACGGATGCATGTTTTCAGGATGTAGCATTTCGAAAAAAATAGCTAATTATAGAAAAATATATCCCCATGCATAAAGCACGGGATTCAAAACAACATACAGTTAGCTGAATATGTAAATACTAAACACTTCAGCCACTGGCGCCATGCCTTACTTTATTCGTCCCAACTAGAGATATATAAATATTTGATACCCGCTCGGTAACTTAGAAACGGTTCTCTTCCTCGCACTAGCGCAGGTATCATTTTGTGTCCTTATATCAACGAAATTACCAGCAATAAAACAATTTATGTCCCCCCTGGAACCCACTTCCTTTATCTGAAGAACACTCATGTTGTTTGTAGTGTGCTCTTCGAGGAGGGTCCTGTTTGCTGTGAGCGGCAAATGCAAACAAGTAACAAGGATATCTTCAAGCCGACAGATGTGAAGCTTTAGGTAAAGAAACAAAATGAAACTGAGCCTTTGTTCTAAGATAAGATTCCTAAAACGCTATTTAAAACCTAACTAAGTGGAAAGAAATGATATATTAACAGGTATTTGTTGTCGTCTTGTTTTTCCTCATACCAGAAAAACTTTTTTCACTAAATGTTGAAGTGCCGCATGATTTATGGAACCGCATACAACCTATATTATTCATCACCGATGTCTTGTTTGGCAAATACACGTGCTGGTTATTGAGGAAGCGTGTTTATAAACAACAAAAACGTATAGCATGTTGAATAAAACAGAGGAAAGCGCGATAGCTGAAGATTTTTTATGCTTTATGTTTCACAATGGTAGATCAAATGTTCATACTTCACAAGTTTGTTATACCTACATTGAAAGTGTTAAGATTTACTCAGTTTTTAGTGTTTCCACCTACTAGTATCAGTTTAGTCTTTAAGAATTGTTACGAAATACTTGCTACCATACTTAAGATAGACTAGTCTCTTAGAATTTCTGCAAAATACAAGTTTCCATAATTTCGTACCCAGTACACCTGTTGTGCAAAATTGTTCTATATTAAGCGCTATTTTTCATAAACACAGAACAGCTGTAATCTAAGGTTATAATAGGTTTGAAGGGATTTGACTGTAGATCCAAGGTTATCCTATTCCCATTTTGACTGAGGCAAAACAAGCTTAAAGGACGACGTAAGATGTATTTTGGATCTATGAGAATACGTGCTTGTCCACACCCTTTCTAAGAAGACATTCGCAACTAAACATAGCATTGTTCCTCCAAATAAGTTCAGCAATACCCACCTATGTCACAGCAGGCCAGGTTGAGGACGAAGCGATGTCCCACGTCCGCTAGAATCACGGGTTTCCTGACGAAAACGTAGCAGACGAGCATGTTTCCCACTAGCGATAGCAACAGGACAACCGCCAGTACCACACTCCTGCCAACTGTAGCGGCTAGCCCCATGTTCAGCCCATCCATGCTGTTCACTAGTGCTGATGTTGGTGTAGCGTCGTACACACTTGTGTTCGGTGGCATCCATAAAGAGAGACTCCCGTTGGCGATGTTGTCATGTTCGTAATCGTCAGCCATCTTTAAGAGTTGGTTGTCCGGCTAAACCGTCAACTCACAGATGTAGAGTCTCCCAGCTGAGTTCAATCCATCCGTATGCGTACCTAGAACGCACGGCGAAGGATTTAGAACGAGAACAGTGAGGCCCTTTGCTCTGATACATTTTACGTTGTTCTAACTTTGCAAAGCCTTAGTAACGTTATGTAAGTCCATAAACTTTATCTAGACTTGCTGGCAAACACAGTCATAAGTTACTCACCAAATATAGCTCCAAACTGTGTTACTCAAACACTCCATGTAGATAACATCCAGACTTCTGCTAGTAGCGTGTTTCGCTATTATGACAACAGCATGCAATATCTGATTTTCACGTGTACTAAGTGTGAAAAATGAGCGTGGAAAAGACGTGTACGTTGCAGCTGTTGCTGTCCTACGAGAAATGCATCTGTATCGCGTGTTTGTTTCCGATATGATTAACAGTAACGACAGCCATAAAACTTCCGCGGTTTTAGCAATAGAAACGTGCCGTTTGGAGGTTCAACAGAGGTGAATACGTGCACTATTTTATCTCCATTTTGTCAGGTATACAACGTTGTTTGTCCAGTCACTTAAAGGGGTATACAATGCTTTTAATTTAGACGTCAATCCCTATGTTTTGTCGGTTGCTTTCATGCTAGGTTGGCCTTGAGTGCGCAGCGACCTTATTGTTCACAAAGACTGCAAGATTTATATCAGTACGGTGACATTAGAGAAGTGTTATGAAACATGTAAATGTCACCATTCTTATTTTCTCAATCTCGGAGATATCGCATTCAGCACCATATAGAAGATTTTGCTAGAATCTCAGTACGATATACAAACAGTCAAATGCTATAACAATGGGCCACTTTGCGTGCCACAAAGCACAGCTGTAGCTATGTTAACCGAATGGGAATTTGGCATGATATACGTAACGTGAATATAAACGCCTGTGCCATGTGAATAGACATCTGGGGGCAACAATGAAATAGTTACAGCTGTACGTAACAACCCAAAAAGGCGAATCACACAACCTTAATCACCTAAAAGTTCTTTGCTCTCCGAATATTTGTGATGTGTCATAGAGATATTATGGCTGAAAATAACACCGTTAGCAAGTATACCTTTTCACAATGATATCATTCTAGCAATGGCATGAATTGGTATTTTCAATCGACAATGTGTAGGGGTAGAAAAGTAGTTCTTAGTATCATACTGTATGAATTTTCCGATTTCCGGCCCTTGTCACATGTCGTGTTGACTAGAAACACGTTTTTGCTCGTCTTGTGGGAATACAGTATGGAAATTTTGTCCATCTATCTGATATGGCCAACCGGTGTAACCACTCTTCGGCTGTGATGAATTGTTAGACAAAGGTACAAAATATAAAGTGATTATGAAGTGTAAAACAAAGATATTCATGTAAAAGTAATTATGTATGAACAAATTAAGTGGAAAGTTGTCGACCAGTTAACATCTGAAAATGATTCCAAAAAAGGCCCTCTACAAGACTCATTGCTTTGCGTTGCTAAAAACAGTGAGTACAAATTGACCACATAGACTGGAAAATCTGCCAAATAAGTCAGATTCTGAGTACAAGTAACTCCTTTTCCGGCTAACTCCTCTCACATAATTCAAGCTTATAGAAACTGAGAGACTGAAAGAGAGAGAGAAACTGTGGACAGACAAACGTATGGAGAGAATTATATGTCAGAGTATTGACAATAATGGTCAAATGCATACGTTGTACTTTTCTCTTTGACTCTTACCTTTTCCCCGCTGTCTCCGGTAGCTTCCACCGTCAACACTAGGTCTCGATGGGTGCTCTGGAGCTCAGCATATCACATTCCCAGCCTAGTTCCGAGTGCCCACCACAGTAAAACAAGACTTTAATAGTTCACCTTGCAAAAGACAAAGGTTCCAGCCTTCGGCCAGCACACAATGTCACGAGGCACAAAACCATTGAGAACTCCTTACCAAACATCATCATCAAATGATTTGATTATGTAGAAAGTATCCAGCGGACCTTGGCTCGTATCCTGATAACTTGTCCCGATAACATCGTTTGTCCACGTAGGTGTTATCAACTTCTTATCTCGTTCAGCAGTTTGGGCTTCTTCTCGACGAAACCATCCAGCACAATCTGCCTTATCAGATACAGGGTTAGCTGACAGATTACTTAGCCGGTGACGGCCGACTATAAGCTGAGCATACAATAAATTTCCGCTCAACGTTTGATCCCTACTCTCCCGTCAAAAGCGCAGTACGTATTGCGTACACGTATGACGTATTTCTGACTGCGTATGAATATGATATGGACTCGTCCATTTGAAAGTGGGTTGGACCGACGGAGAATACATTTGCTCACCCCCACTTTACCCACGTTACTAAAATGTGCAGCATAATAAGTAAACTTGAACATTATACATTGTATATATAGAAATCATGCAAACTAGGGCGCTAAATAATTCATGAGCAAATGCTACAATAGCCTTATTTGCTAACATAAGACTTAAATACTTTTTTATTTCAATTTGTATTTGTCTGTGTCTGTGTCACCTATAACTCAAGATCCTTTAATCAATCTGTCTTAAATTTGGCGTGTCGGTTGTGTTTTGGATACAAAACACATTAGCCTCACTGCAAACACCATATCTACTTCACGGAGGACTCTTCTTTCAATCTAGTACGTAGTTCATATTGTATGACCGATCTGAATATACAGTGTTGTGTAGGCGGGTATTTCTTTTTCATGTGCTTCAAGACAAGGAAGTTTTCTATATAAAGCCTCCTTGTTCAAGATTAGTCTGTATTCGTTTACTCGACAGTGTTTTCTCAGCAAGAATGAATAATCTAAGGCGCTGGCAGTGCCGATGTGTAGGTTTGCAGCAGTCGAGGCTGAGCACTTCAGTTGTCAAGATGGAATAAACTAACAAAGGTATGTCTAGTCCCCTTTTTCATTGACCAAACGCACATGTACAACAATATCATAATATACAGCGAAATCAAATAAACACTTGACTATTTGTACCCTTTAACTTCCATTCAATGATTTTCAGTTTAATGATTGATTTTTAGAGACAAGAGAGTAGGTGAAATAAAAACTGTTAGGCCATTTTTTGTCATTGACCAAACGCATATGTACTATATGTACAAGCAAAGGAAAATAGAAGCAGTCAAATTTAAAAACTTAAAATACAAGCGCCACCACTAAACAAGAAGTGGAGATACTAGTACACTAACAATGGTGGATTGTTGAAATTTACAGTGAAAGACATACATCTTTTGACAATAAATTATAAAGAATATTTGAGCGGCGCATGTCCAAAACTCATCTCCAGTGGATCTTTTTCATGTGCTTCAAGATAAGTCTATATTAGTGGTACACAACAAGCTGTTTACACGACCTTATTTGCTTTGTAAAATGTATTATTTAACTTGCTGGCAGAACGAATTTGACACGGGTGGGTGGATAAAAACAAGAATTGTATGAGAGTTTAACCCTCAAACACCCGAACCTATTTTTTGCGACTAAAATGACTGAACGGGGTCAAAAATGACCCCAAAATGTTTTGTTCAGTAAAACGTCCCTTTTCACTTTTTTCGCTGATTGTTATCCGTACATTGCTTCATCAATGTAAGAGAAATGTTTTGGCATGTTTAGGTATGAATAATTCCCATTCATGATCATAATTTATGCAAAAAGATATTGTATTGTGTATTGTGCCGATCTCCCTAGAAAATTAGGAGAGGTTAGAAAAGATGTCTACTGACAAAGTCACGGAAGGAGTTTTTTTTCAGATCAAACATATTCAAATAGCACGTCAAAATCCACGCCTGGGGTCAAAAATGACCCCACTCGGGTGTTTGAGGGTTAAAGCAACTCATTTTTCAATGATATCTGAAAATTGTGACTTTGAAAAGCGCTCCACTACTAGTAAGACTAGAATTAGTGCTCACCCTCTGGGAACTGAAATATGACCATATATGAAACTACCTGTTTATAAAATATTGGAAATATTGCCTCTCTAACGCAGTGGAAGACGAAAGCCGTTTCATCTCTATTTATTTGAATATCCAGTGTTGTGCAGCTGGTATTTCTTTTTCATGTGCCTCAAGATTGGTCTGCTCTGTTACAAAACAAGCTGTTTAAACGACCTTATTTGCTCTGTAAAATGCATTATGTAACGTGCTGGAAGAGCCAATTTGCAACGTTTCGCAACAGTCAGGGCTGAACATTTCAGTTGTCAACATAGGGAGAAACTAAGGGACAGTCTGTATGACCAGATGCTTTTGATACATGCATATACTCCCTCACACACACACACACACACACACACACACACACACACACACACACAGAGAGAGAGAGAGAGAAAGAGAGAGAGAGAGAGAGAGAGAGACACACACACGCACACACACACACACACACACACACACACAGACAGAAACACACACACAGTCAGATAAAGGAAGGGGCGTCTGTTGTTAATTTTTAAACTGTAGAAGCATTTTTGTCAAAATCTTCCAAAAAGTATAAATGAAGACAGCCTCAAAAGAAGGAGAGATTTTCATCATTGTGGGCATGTAGGTAGCCTAGACAGAGATGAACACAGTTATATGTGCAATGTATGCAAAGGAAGACATAATTTGCATAAATAATGAGAAAATACTATAATTTCAATGATATCCACGATATGGCTTGCTCTTCATGGCGGGTGGAACATGAACAGATACCAAACATGCAAATAAAGGCAAAATTTGCAAAATTAAAACGAAAATGCCGCAACTCCTTAGCATTAAATGATTGAAATTGCATACGTGTAAGTGATTTAGAGATAAACATTGCCTTGCATTGATGATGCAAATGGCGAAGTTATTAGCATAGAATTCACAAAATATTTCATGGAAGTATGCGTTGTTGGTACATAGTTAAGTCCATTGTATGCATGTTACATATATGGTTTTGTACCACTCAATTTCTTTTCCTTCCCAACGTTTTTCTCTTTAATTGCTGATGCACCCTTGATGAACAAATCTAAAACCCAGCGCAGCCACCCTACCACAATTTTTCATCATGAAAAAATACTGTTGTTAGCTGAACTAGGTTTACTCCTTCATCATGTCCTTCACATGTGGGAATGCTTATGAAGTATCTTAATTTTGGCCAATGTTCTAAATCTGACCATTAATCACTGCAAGTATAAGAGATGTGATCGTACACAGGAGCAAATTTATCATACGTTAAATAAGGTATTGTCTAAGGGTGGCTGAGGAATTTTGGGATGTTTTTGAAAAAACCCTTTCTTAACCTTTATAAACCTTCCTCAACCTTAATTTTTTCAGGTAATACCTTATAGCAAGGTGATAATTTATGCAAATTAGTATGATGTCATGATTACGTCATCAAGATTTATAAGGCCACGCCCCTTTTTTTAGAAAAAAAAACGCTCTCCTTGGCTTATGTTTCGATGTTCATCAATATAACTTTGCAGGAATGTACATGATAGTAATACGTAAAGAATGACCCGTGCCTACGCGAATATTTTGAAATAAAGATTTTTGGCGAATTTTTGTTTGTTTGATAACCTCGCCAATTCCTCAGCCACCCTTTTAACTTCAAATGAGCAAGACTTGGTACTTGTTCCAAATAGATCGACAAAAATGACATCAAACAACACAGACCTGTCTCCGGATGCCGTGTGCGGACAGGTAGAGCATAAGTATGAAGACGTGGATGTAGAGTTCGGCGGAGTAAACGTGATGTTGGGCTCCGGGCTCAAACATGCAGCACCACTTGATCTCCCCCCTCGGCATCCTGACATGGAGGAAAAGGAACAAGCACAAATAGAGAAAGAAGAAGAAGAAGTCCATAAGTACGAGGACGTAGATGTAGAGTTGGGCGGAGTAAACGTGATGTTGGGCTCCGGGCTCAAACATGCAGCACCACCTGATCTCCCTCCTCGGCATCCTGACATGGAGGAAAAGGAACAAGCACAAATAGAGAAAGAAGAGGGCCATAAGTACGAGGACGTGGATGTAGAGTTCGGCGGAGTAAACGTGATGCTGGGCTCCGGGCTCAAACATGCGGCGCCACCTAATCTCCCTCCTCGCCACCCTGACATGGAGGAAAAGGACAATGAACGAGCACGAATAAAGAAAGAGGTAGAAGAAGGCCGTAAGTACGAGGACGTCGATCTGGAGTTGGGTGGGATTAACGTGATGTTGGGTCCTGGTTTGGAACGTGCAGCGGCCCCTGAGCTCCCTCCTCGCCACCCTGCCCCGGAGGAGAAAGAAATGGAACCAGCAGGCGGAAGAGGCCAAAAGAAAGTGGAAGAAGGCCACACGTATTTGGATGTCGATCTGGAGTTGGGTGGGATAAACGTGATGTTGGGTCCTGGTTTGGAACGTGCAGCGGCCCCTGAGCTCCCTCCTCGCCACCCTGCCCTGGAGGAAAAAGAAAAAGAAGAGGAACGAGCAGGCCAAACGGGCCGAAGGGAAGAAGAAGAATGCTTTAAGCACGAGGACGTCCTTCTAGAGATGGGCGGGGTTAAAGTCATATTGGGCTCTGGGGTGATACGTAAAGCGCCCCCTGAGCTCCCTCCTCGCAATCCTGCCATGGAGCAGAAAGAGAAGGAACGAGCACGCCGAAAGAAAGAAGAAGAGGATGAAGAAAAAGAGAACGCACAAGATGACGGCAGTAGGAACAAACAAGAGGAGAGGATGTGCGAAGACGTGGATCTAGAGCATGGCGATGACAATGCTCCGGATTCAGGCTTGCAACAATCTGCGCCCGCTGACACCCCTCTTTGCCATCTTGACATGGGAGACCACGTGGTTGTGTGGCCAGAGCAGAAGGAAGACTCGTGCTCCGAGCAGTGCTACAAACCAGAGGAAACTACCGGAGATGAAGAGCAAGATGAACGTAGCTTTGCCGCGAAAGCTAGAGGTAAGTCCAGGCTCAATCACTGTACTTGCACCACCATATTGCTTATTATCAAACCAAATCATTTAAGTTTCAAGATATCTTGGCGTTTCAACTCAGTCTGTAGGATAATTTGGATTTGCACATTAAAATTCATATAATCTACGAGAATTCATATTATGTATTTTGGTTAGTTCGCTACTTCAAATTTCAGCTACAATCTCAAAGGAAGAAGTTGGTCATGCACATCTTATGGCTAAGAATCACTCACATTGGAAATTATAAAGGGTTTTATCACATGCAAAACGTCCTATCCAAGAGAGGCTAAGTATATATTGTACTGCAAACGCAGTGAAGAAGGAGATACAATGACGAAATTAAGCATATCAGGACCCCATTTGCATAACGATGAAGAAATGTTTTTTTCTAATATACGAGTTGCATAACATTCATACTTTGGGCAATTTGTGTTATCTGTTATTTGAGAAGATCATTAAACAATACCATTTATGCAAATGAGGATCTTAGTGGCATAATTAATGAGAAATCTTCAGAATATGTCAGTTGTAAAGATTAGCACCCAATGGCGAAAGTATGAGGTCGTGGAACTATGAATCATTCGCTGACATTGGTTTTAGCTTTTGACACGAAAAATGCATTCCACTATAATAAGCCAACCACCAGCCATCAGCTATTATCAACAGTCGTTACCTCATCGTGGGTTCAGTCAAACCACAAGGGTAGATTCATTTAGGATGAAGTAAAACTTTTGCAATTCATGAAGTAAATCAGCTAATTAGATTTCAATGTTTTTCTTATACCTTATTTACCCATTGTGTGTTCATAATCTTGGTTTAATCCACTTGCCTCCGATCTTTAATTTCAATAAAAATCATTGTTGGCAGTGTACCAGTAAACTTTCATTGCAACCATGCTGCAATAGCAACATCTTTGAGCACATATTTGAGTACTCCAAAAGAAAAGACTAAAAGAAAAAAGGTGACATGTTCATGTTTTGTACTATATTGCATCTCAGATCGTGCTATGGAGATGTGGAACCAGATGAAATCCAGTAAAGTTTTCTGGCATGTGCTGGGTTTGGGCCTGCTGATACTAGTGTCGGTTGTCACCGCTGCAAGCCTGTCAACTCGTCTTGTACCTGGAGAGAAGGTAAACTGTGGTCTTTACAATATGTCTTGATCAGTACAATTGTTAGCGGCATTGGTGGACCTTGTGAATAAGTGGCAGCCCAAGAATCCAGAGGTTTAGAATTCAAATCCCTGACAACTAGCAATAGTATATGGTGGCATTCATAATCTGTTTCAGGTTATATTTTTTATGCACAATACAATCGGCATCAGGTTAGTAGATCATTGGAGAAAAGAATTTTGTTTGTTTCTATTCTCATCATTACCTAAATATGCAGTAGCAAACTTCATCACCGCGGCCCTGATGCAGGAAGCAAAAAAGGTAAAAACATTTTTGTTTGTTTTCTCTATGTTATGTATATTTCTAAAATGCGTCTGTTTGTAGGAGAATCAAGTTGGTGTGATGAGCTGGGCTAGCCAACAGAATTCAAGCACCTCGTGGTGGAGGCCTTTCTACAAGGACAACATCTCGGCTGTCGTCTACACAACCTCTCTTTCCTCACTGTTGGGGTGGCAGTCTACAGTGACAAGTACTGAACGTGGAAACACTGAGATCTTACTGACAACACTCTCGACTCTGTCAACCACTGGTAAGAAATGAAAGTTGTCCCAACCGTGAAACTGAGTGCTTTGACAATAGACATGCAGCAACCAAAAGCCCTGACGTTGAATGGCCACAATGACAATGGAGAGTGAATCAGCTTGATTACAACGCGATGGGGCTCTTTCTTTTTCTTATCATGAAAACGTCCTTGATGTATGTTAGATACCGTATGAATTATAATGTTGCTGTGTCTCAAATAGATGCAATTTAAAGTTTCTTTCTATCACGTAGAACTAAACGTGTGCAAGACCAAACCATGTCAACATGGCCACTGTGTGAACTAAAACAGATAATTACATTCATTCTTTATCGCACAGATGTAGACGAATGTGCACGAAAACCCTGTCAACATGGATACTGTGTGAACAACAATGGTGGATACGGGTGCACCTGCTTGCCCGGATGGACTGGGCGGAACTGTCAGCAAGGTTAATTCCTTCTGTGGGAAAACACATTGCTTTGTCTATTCCTCTTTGTTAAGGAAAACCCTGTATCTCATCTAAGCTCTTACGTGATATCATTGGGCTGAAATCTCTTTGATTGTACTGAGTACGTTTTTCCTTCATTACATTTTCATTTGCATAATCAATGAGACAAGATGAATAAAAATTGCTCTAAATATTTCATGGAGGTACATATGAGGTCTCGGAACTCTTCACGTCTCTCTCTTTAAAATATGCATTCTATCTTTTAAGTGTTGTTCGAAAACATTCTTCGCCCAATTACCTTGGAGTAAATCTCAACCACACAGCACGAACACACTACGTGCTTAAGTTATGTCGCAAACCAGTGTCCCATCTTCCTGTCATTATGTAGACATCGATGAGTAAAGGCCTAAGCCTTGTCAACATGGAAGCTGTGTGAACACAGATGGCGGATTCAGATGCACCTGTAGGCAAGGATGGACCGGACAAATGATAGATGATGATGATAAGTCAGTGGATGTAGTCATGATCACCAACATTACTTAAGATCAATGTTATTCTTGTGTCACATTTTTTTCCCATCACACAGACATCAATGCGTGTATCAGAAAACCCTGTCAACATGGAAATTGTGTGAACCAAGATGGCGAATACAAATGTACCTAGGCCTGCTCGCCCGGATGGACTGGACAAAACTGTCAGCGATGTGAATCAATTTGTTGATTTAAAATAAATGCCCTGACATTCTGATTTTCCCCATCACACAGACATAGACGAGTGTGCCAGGAAGCCATGTCAACATGGAGACTGTGTGAACCAAGATGGCGGACACAATTGCACCTGCTCGCCTGGGTGGACTGGACGGAACTGTCAGCAAGGTGCATTCCTAGATCCTTCTTTCTTAAAACAAAGTGCTTTTTGTTACAAAATCGAGCATCTTATTCAATCGATTCGTTGTATCATCATCAGGTGGAAAGCTCTTACTCTAGCCACCAACTTTAAGTTCAAAGCTCCTCCTGTGTATAAGTAACATTCTGGTTTTCCCCATCACATAGACATAGATGAGTGTGCCAGGAAACCATGCCAACATGGACGCTGTGTGAACCAAGATGTCGGATACAATTGCACCTGCTCGCCCGGATGGACTGGCCGGAACTGTCAGCAAGGTGAATTCCTTCTGCGAAATTCAAAGCGAAATAAACAAATTACTTTAAATTTGTTTAGTCGTCTTTGTTTATGAAAACCCTGTATCTCATCTAAGGTCTTACGGGACATAATTGGGTTGAAATGTCTTTGATTGAGTACATGTTTTCCTTCATTAAATTCCTATTTGCATGATCAATGAGACAAGATAAATAAGTGTAACAGTTGAAAATTATTGCCATGGTGAAGGTGTATGAGTTGTTCTTACTTCACTGTAAGGAAAGTATCAACGTAGCACTCTTAGTTCTGCCAGAATATTTGTTCAAAACGCACTTAGAAATGACTCGAGGAGTTCCAAGTAGATGAACATATCGAAAGGCCGGACAGGACTGGACAGAACTGTGGCCAAGGTGAGTTTGCTCTGTCCATGTGTGCTCACTAATGTGCAAAGGTGTTTAGGAGAAGTGTTCTGCTTTAGGCGTGTATAAAATCCATATTTAGAAAGGAGGATTCCCTCAACTTAGAGGCCCTAGCCATCAAGCTCCTAGGGCGGCGAGACGGTTACAGGGCGGCGAGCCGTTACTGGAGGCTTGATTGAAATCAGGCTATGTTTCACATTACCAGGCATAGCATGGCAAGCCGGTGTTGTGTGAAGGTAACTTCTTTCAAACAACCATATTACAATTTCTTATTTGTTGTTTCTACATCTTAAAAGTGTCTTGAAAAGTAAGTCAGTTTTCACTGCCATAGCCACTGAGGCCTCCACCGATGTGAACACCACGACTGCCAGTAGCAGAGTGAAGTCTGTTGTTTACGTTAGCCGAATTTATTGGGCGATTTTATTGTACAGGCTTCCTCTTTAACTTTAATGTTATTCCTGCGTATCAGTTACATCCTGATTTCCCCCATCACACAGACATAGATGAGTGCACCAGAAAACCCTGTCAACATGGACGCTGTGTGAACCAAGATGGCGGATACAAATGTACCTGCCCACCTGGATGGACTGGACGGCACTGTCAGCGAGGTGAATCATTTTCTAGATATAAAACAAATGACACGTTTATATCCTTTGTTTCTAATTAATGTTTAATGTTCTTCCTGTGTATAAGTAACATTCTGATTTTCCCCATCACACAGACATCAATGCGTGTATCAGAAAACCCTGTCAACGTGGAAACTGTGTGAACCAAGATGGCGGATACAAATGGATGAACTGGACAAAACTGTCAGCGATGTGAATCATTTTGTTGATTTAACATGAATGCCCTGACATTCTGATTTTCCCCATCACACAGACATAGATGAGTGCGTCCGGAAGCCATGTCAACATGGAGACTGTGTGAACCAAGATGGCGGATACAATTGCACCTGCTCGCCTGGGTGGACTGGACGGAACTGTCAGCAAGGTGCATTCCTAGATCCTTCTTTCTTAAAACAAAGTGCTTTTTGTTACGAAATCCAGTATCTTATTCAATCGATTCGTTGTATCATCATCAGGTGGAAAGCTCTTACTCTAGCCACCAACTTTAAGTTCAAAGCTCCTCCTGTGTATAAGTAACATTCTGGTTTTCCCCATCACACAGACATAGATGAGTGTGCCAGGAAACCATGCCAACATGGGCGCTATGTGAACCAAGATAGCGGGTACAATGGCACCTGCTCGCCCGGATGGACTGGACGGAACTGTCAGCAAGGTGAATTCCTTCTGTGAAATTCAAAGCGAAATAAACAAATTACTTTAAATTTGTTTATTCGTCTTTGTTAATGAAAACCCTGTATCTCATCTAAGGTCTTACGGGACATAATTGGGTTGACATCTCTTTGATTGGGTACGTGAAATCTCTTTGATTGAGTACATGTTTTCCTTCATTAAATTTCTATTTGCATGATCAATGAGACAAGATAAATAAGTGTGGCAATTAAGAATTATTGCCATGGTGAAGGTGTATGAGTTGTTCTTACTTCACTGTAAAGAAAGTATCAACGTAGCACTCTTAGTTCTGCCAGAATATAGATTCAAAACGCACTTAGAAATGACTCGAGGAGTTCCAAGTAGATGAACATATCGAAAGGCCGGACAGGACTGGACAGAACTGTGGCCAAGGTGAGTTTGCTCTGTCCATGTGTGCTCACTAATGTGCAAAGGTGTTTAGGAGAAGGATTCTGCTTTAGGCGTGTATAAAATCCATATTTAGAAAGGAGGATTCCCTCAACTTAGAGGCCCTAGCCATCAAGCTCCTAGGACGGCGAGACGGTTACAGGGCGGCGAGCCGTTACAAGAGGCTGATTGAAATCAGGCTATGTTTCACATTACCAGGCATAGCATGGCAAGCCAGTGTTGTGTGAAGGTAACTTCTTTACAAACAATCATACTACAATTTCTTATTTGTTGTTTCTACATCTCAAAAGTGTCTTGAAAAGTAAGTCAGTTTTCACTGCCATAGCCACTGAGGCCTCCACCGATGTGAACACCACGACTGCCAGTAGCAGAGTGAAGTCTGGTTGTTTACGTTAGCCGAATTTATTGGGCGATTTTATTGTACAGGCTTCCTCTTTAACTTTAATGTTATTCCTGCGTATCAGTAACATCCTGATTTTCCCCATCACACAGACATAGATGAGTGCACCAGAATACCCTGTCAACTTGGAAGCTGTATGAACCAAGATGGCGGATACAAATGTACCTGCCCACCTGGATGGACTGGACAAAACTGTCAGCGAGGTGAATCATTTTCTAGATATAAAACAAATGACATGTTTATATCCTTTGTTTCTAATTAAAGTTCAATTTTCTTCCTGTGTATCAGTAACATTCTGATTTTCCCCATCACACAGACATAGATGAGCGTGCCAGGAAACATTGTCAACATAGACGCTGTGTGAAAAAATATGGCGGATACAAATGACCACAAATGTACCTGTTTACCCGGATGGACTGGACAGAACTGTCAGCAGGACACGTTCCTAAGATCCCTCTTTCTTAAAACGAATTGCTATTTGTTACAAAATCCTGTATCTTATCCAATCTATTCCTTGCATCAATTAGGTGGAAAGCTCTCTCTCTCTAGTCACCAACATTAAGTTAAATGTTACTCCTGTGTTAAGTAACATTCTGGTTTTCCAATTCACACAGACTTTAATGAGTGTATCAATAAACCCTGCCGACATGGACGCTGTGTGAACCAAATTGGCGGATACAAATGTACCTGCTCGCCTGGATGGACTGGAAAGAACTGTCGGCAAGGTGAATCATTTTTCGAGCTCACTGAAAGTCTGTAAAACAAGTGGATAAAACCCGCTTTTGTACTCCTTGTTTTGTACAGCATCGTTAAGTATTACTATGCATCTAGTTTGGTTTTTCAAGTTGTATACTTACCTTTGTTGAATCTATACATGTACAGACTATGTTCAGCCTAACACGATAGCGACATTACTGCCATGTATTTTCTGATGACAATAAATGTAAAGTTTTATATGTGTCACATTGTCTATCGCCGAACATCATTCCGTACATGAAATTTAAAAAAAAGGTATAATACGAAGTGCTACAGCTTAGAACTGAGTCAGGGGTCGTGTCGATGTTTAGAACATTTTCAGTGCGTAGTTCTGCTCTACATAACCAGGTTTAAAAGTAATCCGCTGCTAAAACATGTGCTGCAAACTACGAGAAGTCCCACGAAAAGTTCCTTTATAATCCATTGCCGTTATTAACAATGAACCAGTTATTGACGGACAAATGGTGTGAAGTATTCATTCTTGCCCCTCGCGTGCCAGTAGATCGGCGATAATTGGCTACTTTGCATTTGAAACGACAGGCTCTGTGGGCGTTGACCTCGCTAGAAATCTAGTGCCTGTCGTTAAGTGTTGAGCTCTTAGCTTGACCAACTTGGAGTTCAATGTTAACGTTATTCCTGTGTTATATTTTGCATATCAAGCAACATTCTGGTTTTCCCCCAATTCACAGATATAAATGAATGTAACAGGAAACCATGCCAACATGGACGCTGTAAGAACAAAAATGGCGGATACAAATGTACCTGTTGGCAAGGATGGGCTGGACAGAACTGCGAGCAACGTGAGTTCTTTCCGTCGGAAAATAAATTGCTATTTGTTACAAAAATCCTGTATCTTATTCAAGCCTTTCGTGATATCATCATCATCATCGGGTTGAAAGCTTTTTCCGTTGTCTCACAGGCAAATATGGGTGTGCCAGAAAGCCATGTCAACATGGACGCTGTGTGAACCAAGACGCGTACGGCGGATTCAAATGTACCTGCTCGCTTGGGTGGACTGGACGGAACTGTGAGCGTGAGTTTATTTTTGTCATTATTCAAGGTATCTTCCTTCAAATGTTTTTACACAATTACATGTCCCTCTATGTAAAATAAGTTACTGAACTGCCTTACTTTACCTAACCCTGATTAAACACACGCGTTTTCGGATTCTACTTGGAGTCGAGTCAGGACTGTGTAAGCAGAAATTTAGGCTACTCAAGTACCTTTAACTCCGAGTCGACTTGACCCAGGTCCCTCAGCGAGGAAGGGAGTCGGTAGCAAAATTGTCTTGGGGAGTGGGACGAAATCACTATCGATTTCGCCCCGGGGAGGGCAAAATAACGGGGGGGGGGGGAGATCCCTGGGAAACCGGTGCTCCAAGACGTCTGCGAAGGAGGCTAGTAGTGGGACATGTTTTGTGGCTGTGGTTGGTTTGTGTTTTTGATGATTTGATGACCGGATCTCAAGAAATTATGTAATATCCTTTTTAGTTTTTCTGAAATGTTTGGAGTGTTGGTATTGCGTTTCTATGCGGCAGCCCTGAATATCTCCAGAAAGAAAGGTGACACCTTGTACCTGGCGGTTCTCGAGGACAAGACGCACCATTGTGATGGGAACAACCCTAGTCTTAAGGAGCTGTTTATAATATGACAGACTGGGCCTGCTATGTATTCGGCACTGAGTTTCAATAGTGTATTATCAATATGGTAGTGCCCTGTGGCCTTACTTGCAGGAAGCGATTAGATAATGTTTCTAACCTGGCTCACTGTTACAGCATGAAAAGTGAAAGAACAATTCTTAGCGGACATTATATTTTCTTCAATGGGTGCCACAGCTTTTACCTTGTCTGTGTGTTCTTCACTGGTAAGACTATTCACTTTGTCTATAAAGTATGTGTTGAAATACTCGGCGATATCACTGGGTTTGGTCATGATTTGTCCATCTGACTCAATGAAGCTAGGGGTTTTGCAAGAATTTTTACCCAACATGCTATTGATCACTTTCCAGAGCTGTTTGGAGTTTTTATCCTTACTGTGGGTCTCTAATTGTTCTTTGTAAAATGACCTTTTCTTCTTCCTGTTTTCTCTCACCACAACATTCCTCAACCGCTTATACTTTATGAAGTTTGAAGTCTGACCGGTTGCATGCGCTTCGGCCTTTGCTTGGTCTCTTTCTTCCATAAGGTGTCGCAGTTCCTCATCTACCCACTGGGCGGATGATGATCTGACAGTTCGCTTACTGACAGGTGCATGCCGGTCTGCTACTTCGGTAAAGAGGGTCATGAAACTGTCAAGAGCATCTTCTATGTTATCATTCACATAGACAGTGTCCCAGACAATTTCAGCCATGTCTTGGGTGAATAGCTCTTGATCAAACCTTTTGAAAGAGCGATTGAGAATAACTGTGGTCTGTCCCTTAGGCAGTTTAGTTTTCCTAGTTGTATGCACCAGGTTGTGATCGGTGCACCCCAGAGGGGTGGATTTAGTGTGCATGAATTTGTCTGGTCTATTTGAAAACATTAAGTCAATGCATGAAAATGACACGGAGCGGTTAGCAGTTTTACTAATCCTGGTCTTACCTTTCACCAGCTGCTTCAAGTTTAGTGCTGACATGTCAAGTTCAAGACTCTCTTTTTGTTTACAGCTCTCTCTTGCCCAGTCTATGTTAAAATCTCCTACTATTATAACTTCCTGATCTTCTTCTGTGATTCTGTCAAGTGTTTGGACTACGTTTTCTAAGTACTCTACTTTTGCACTTGGTGGCCAGTAGAGGCACCCGGCGAGGATAGGTTTTACGTAAGGCAGGTGTATTTCAGCTCATATCATCTCTAAATTGCTAGTTTCTAAATCATGACGTCTTTTATGTGGTATGCTGTTTTGTATGTACATGGCTACACCACCACCTCTGCTATTACGATTTTTCCTTAAAATGGAATAGTGTAGAGCACCATCATACACACTACTGTCAAGATAGGTTTCAGATATTGCTACAATATGCAGATTGTTAGAACATAGCAGCTGAGAAATCTCGTGCACTTTATTACGTAGACTGTTGATATTTACATGAGCTATGTGTAACCCTTTACTGGGTAGGCTTAAATCCGGACCTGGATTGGTCTGGATGTCACCAGCCAGTAGCAGGGCAATTGCAAGGAAAGCATACGGGCCTGTTGTACGTCTGGTTACAGGTCTCCTCGACTGGGACTCCGGTGACAGCTGGATGTTACTCACTGCATAAGCCCCGCAGGTCCAGGAGAGAAATGTAACAAAGGCAACATGAATCATTATTTTTTACTTACATTACCTCGATTGTGTATATTCATAAGACGATCCCGTTCCTGTCTAAATGAAATATGTAAAATATGTATCTGTTATTGATTGCACATCTGTCATGTACTGTCGCTGATATAAGCAGTCAGCTTGAGCACGGCTCTACTGTGCAATACATGTATCTTGTCTTTGTACATTGCAATAACAAAAGGGTAATGTCAAGTTTAGCCTTTCATGACAGCACGAAAATTAGCCTTTTCTAGGAAACTGGAAACAACAGTCATTACTAACAATCTACTTAGAAATTATGTGGATACAAATTGAAAGATTTTAGTATGAAATAGATACTAAAAGTGCATCAACGACAAAGAGAAATGCGTGAGGGATAGAGTCAATTACCATCCTGACAAAAGACAGGGGCACCCCGGGTCCTCGGTCATCTAAGCTGAAGCAACTTAATAAATGCCAATGCCGACACTGACAGTTGTAATTATTATAAAAGTACCTGAGTGTATGATCTGTGTTGTGCTTAACATTTTCAGAGGGCTGATCGTAGCTGGACATCTGATCACGACGGACAGTGGCTTCCCGGGTTGTGCAAGTTTAAACTGCACTATATCTGTAAAAGACATCAAGGCCAGAAGAGTGACCAAAGAACACCCTGGAAGAAGAGTGCTCCAAAGCCTTACAAGCCTGTTTGGCAGTGAATGCGTTTCAAATTATCTTTGTTTAACATATTGTTACGTTAGTCTGTATCATATTGTGATTGACAGCTATTTGAAACTGAGGCAGATTCAACTATTAAAGTTGAAAGCACATTTCTAAACATTTAAAGGAATGCAAACTTGCGAGATGGAACTTAAGCTTTGTTGAGGACAAGAGGAATGGCCTTTACACTTTGTTTGACTTTTATACTACTTTCATTTTTTGTGTGTGTGTGCCAGTGGATTTGTCGCCAAAGAGATATGTTCTAATTGAGATATAATAGTGATAGTGGTGGTAAATACATTACTGAATATCTCTGTAATTAAAATGCACGTAGAGAGTACTTGAGATCTAAACTTTTAAAGGGTAGCTACATGTATAGTGTCAAATTGAGTATAAAACAATTAAGAACATCACCTAGACGTATGTTATTGTTTGTACAGAATGCCACTGTTTTGAATAACCGTAAAGCTTGATTTAGACAGTCATCAATGATGTACCAAATGTAACTTGTTTCTCATGTTGTAATCAGATGACCTATGTACTTGTAAACGCCTTTATGTCATTCATCTAAAACAAAACTCACCGTAACAGCAAAACATCTAATTGACATTGCTACTCTATTCTAGATGTGAACAACCGTCAAGTTTGTTCAACCTTACGTAAGGCATATACGTACTACCAAATCAAGAACGATGCTAGTTATCTCCATGAAAAATGGAGATATTGTTTTGAGTGCGTCTGTGTGGGTGTTTGCGTGTTTGTATGTGTGTGTGTCCGGATGATTGTAGCCCGCATAAATCAAGAACGTCTGGATGGATTGTGAAAATATTTGGTTTGTGGGAAGGTGTTGGGAGAACAAAGGTCAAGTTCAATTTTGAGCCCCCTGGTATGTGACACTGGAGCTGCATTGGCGTTTTTGTGAAAATTTTCCAATGAGAATAACTGAAGAAAGGAACGACAGATTTCTATGTTATTTATGCAGGTAGCTTGGGCAGAGATGTACACAATGAAGTACAAATTGTGCAAATTGGGACTTAATTTGCATAATTAATGAGGAAAATCTATATTTCCATTCTAGGCATGTTGTGACAGGTTACACCTCTGTTAGTTTCGAAACTAGGTCAAGAAATCCCCAGGGACCCAACAGCTCTTGTTGCGTATAGAAGTCGTCAAATACATGTAAGTTCCGTCATTTATCATTGTGCTAAAACGTAGAAACTGTGATATAGAAACTAAAAGCTTATAAATCAGTTCTGTGACGTCATTTATCATTCAAATAAAATAGAGAAACTGTGCATTTCAATGTGAAAACAGCCTGAAAGGCATGGTCGTTTCCAGTAGTACGACTAGAAGGCATGTTGTTGACCATTTCAAAATGCTTGAAATAATGGCTTGAAACAACATTACGCATCCATATTCGAGAAAAATGCACATAGTGTTCTGTGTCGTTTCTTAAAAATGAATTTGCAGTTGACAGTCTTTTACACCTTGACTTAAGACAAAGCATGACAATGCTGTGTATAAAACAGATGTTAGATGGTGAACTGTAGCCTCTACTAGGCTCCGGAGTTGGCTAGAAAGAGTAGAAATTGGCCAAATAGAGCAAACTGAACCCCTATTGCAGACTAACTCCTCTTGCATGTTATTTGTCTCTTTGGCTAATTTCTGATCACCTCTGAGGCCAGGTAGGTGAACTGCACAGTCGATAACAAATTCCTCCTGTAGTATCCCCTGTGGCCGGTATTTTGGAGCAGATTCAGTACTTTGTAATGACTTTTAGAAAATGCATTGAGGCAGGACCATATTCTTCTTTCTGTGCACTAACTATCAAAATAAAGAAAACTGCACGATGATAGTCCAAAGACTTACTTTTTCTTTGCTTCATCATGTTGCTTAGTGGGAAGAATTGATATCGTCCACTATTTGGCGATTTATCTGTCTGTCTGTCTGTAAACACGATGATTCAAGAATGTCTGGATGGATTGTCTTCATATTTAGTAGGTTGGTAGGTCTTCGAGAATGATTAGATTTTGGGACTCTAGCGGCTTGCTATGGTACTGCAGCGGAACTTGCGGTTTTGATATCTCGTGTCCTGGACATGCTATGGTCATCATATTTGAGTGGTAGATATCTCTTGGGAGTGAGTCGCGTAGGTTTAGCTCTCGGCGTCTATTTGTTACAGGGTCCCGGGTTTAATTTACGTCCGAGTTAAAGTCACCTCGGGCCCCGGACGTCCCCTAAGATAGTTCGGTAGCCGCAGAGTGCCCCACGAGGCCACGTTCGGTTAAGCTGGTGTGTTACGCCGAATGGCGGTTATACCGGCAAAATAAATACAGATATGTAGGGGTCACGCCCGAAAGTGCAAAAAAGAACAGCGCGTGAAGTACCCGGCATGCTATTCCAATCGGGACTTAAGCATTAATGGTGAACTAGTGTTAGCAGGACGAAAAGTTACGAAAACGTGCAGCCTCATGTGTATATATATATACTTGTCATCCATATTATTGGTTACAGTAAATATAGCAATGAATTCAATCACGGTTGTAAGAGATGAAATTATACGCTCTGAAGCAAAACTCCACCACTCAAAAACTACTTTAGTGGACCTGCGTGATCCTTACGTTCGGAATTTAATTCGCACAAGTCTCGTTTTTTTCAGATTGGTACATATCATATGACCAATTTGAATATGCAGTGTATCTAGGTGGGTATTTCTGTTTCATGTGCTTCAAAATTAGTCTGTATTTGCTACAAAACGCGACCTTTTTTTGCTCAGTACAATGAATCATCTAACGTGCTGGAAGAGCCAGTTTGTATACATTTAACAGTTTGAAGGATCTAGGAGTCGAGGCTAAACACTTCAGTTGTCAACATGGAGATAAACTAAGGTATGTGACCGTATGTCTAGTCACTTTCTTTCATTGACCAAACGCACATGTACACGCAAAGGAAAATAGACGCAGTCGATTGTAAAAACTAATATATAGTAGAATTAAAATGAACACTTTATGCCCTTTGCTTGCCATTCAATCATTTTCAGTATAATGATTGATTTTAAGAGACAGGAGAGTAGATAAAATAAAAGGGGTTAGGCCATTTTTTCATTAACCAAACGCACATCCACAAACTAACGAAAATAGACGCAGTCCCATTTAAACGCACAATCAAAATGGACACTTGATTATCTATGACTTTTATTCACCATTCAATCATTTTCAGTATAATGATTGATTTTAGACGCAAGAGAATTGGTAAAGTGAAAAAGGGTTATGTCATTTTTTTTATTAACCAAACGCATATGTGCAAGCAAAGGAGAAAAGAACCCGAATTTGAAAACTTAAAATACAAACGCCACCACTAAACAAGAAGTGGAGATACTAGTACACTAACATGGTGGATGGTTTAGAATCTACAGTGAAAGACATATATCTTTTGACAAGAAATTATAAAGAATTTTTGAGCGGCGCATGTCCAAAATCCTCTCACATGGATACTTGAATCAGGAATGGGGTGGGTGGATGAAAACATAAGATGCATGACAGTTGAATGCAACTCATTTTTATAAAGATATCTCTATAATTGTGGCTTTGAAGAGCGCTCTACTGCCAGTAAGATTAGAACTAGAGCTCACCCTCAGGAAACTGAAAAAGGGCGATGTATGAAACTACCCGGTGTATCTGAAATATAACGATTGGAAATACTGCACCTTTAATGCAGTGGAAGACGAAAGCCATTTCATCTCTAGGTGTTCGTTCTATGATGCCTTTTTTTTCAATTTGATATAGCGCTTGCATACTACACAACGTTTATTGCAAATACAGGGGGCCGAGGACTAACTTTATGTATTATATGACTAATTTGAATATGCAGTGTTGCCCAGTGTAGGTGGGTATTTCTTTTTCATGTGCTTCAAGATTAGTCTGTATTTGCTACAAAACAAGCTGTTTACGCGACCTTATTTGCTCTGTAAAATGAATTATTTAACGTGCTGGCAAGGCAACGTTTCGTAACACTCAGGGCTCAACACTTCAGTTGTCAACATGGGAAGAAATTAAGGTATGTCCAGTTGCTTGTATATGAAACATAGCTTAGATAGGTTACAGTTGCATAATTCATTAGGAGATTGTAACTGATGTATCATAACAGCTCTTCAATGTATCTCTTGTGCTGGACATGCTATAGTCTGTCGGTTTAATAATGGTAAATACTATAATTCCATTGTTATCCATAATAGGGCTTGTGAGTTGTGGCAGGTGGAATATTAACAGGTACCAAACATGCGCGAATAAAGGCCGATTTTGACAAACTAATGCAAAAATGCCACAACTCCTTAGTTAACGTTGATGATGAAATGGGGAAGTCATTAGCATAAAATTCACAAAATATTTCATGGAGCTCCGGAGGTATTGGAGTTGTTAGTAAATATTAATGTCAAATGTATGCATGTTACACATGCGATTTCAAAGCCAATAATTTTATTTGCTGATGCACCCTTTTATCACAGATAAACACATCTGAGACAAATTACCCAGGGCAGCCACCCTACCAAAATTTTCATAATGAAAAAAACAGGTGTCAGTTGAACAAGGTTTACTCCTTTGTCATGAATGTAAATTAAGTATCTAAATTTTGGTCAATCATTAATCAATGCAAGCATAAGAGATGTGATCGTGAAAAGGAGCAAATTGATCATCATGAGTTTGCCTCAAATGAGAAAGGCTTCAATTGGTACTTGTTCCAAATAGATCGATAGAAATGGCATCAGCCAACACAGACCCGTCTCCGCTTGCCGTGTACGGACAAATGGAGCATAAATATGAAGATGTGGATCTAGAGTACGGCGTAGAAAATGTGATTCTGGGCTCCGGGCTCAAACATGCAGCACCACCTGATCTCCCCCCTCGCCACCCTGACATGGAGGAAAAGGAAAAGGAACGAGCACGAAGAAAGAAAGAAGAAGAAGAAGACCATAAGTACGAGGACGTGGATTTAGAGTGCGGCGGAGTAAACGTGATGTTGGGCTCCGGGCTCAAACATGCAGCACTACCTGATCTCCCTCTTCGCCATCCTGTCATGGAGGAAAAAGAAGTGGAACGAGCAGGCCGAGAGAAAGAAGAAGAAGGCCATAGATACGAGGACATAGATTTAGAGTTGGGTGGAGTAAATGTGATGCTGGGCTCCGGTTTGAAACGTGCAACGACCCCTGATCTCCCTCCTCGCAATCCTGACATGAAAAAAGAAGAAAGTGAACCAGCAAACCGAACAGGCCGAAAGAAGGAAGAAGAAGGCCATAAGTACGAGGACGTGGATGTAGAGTTCGGCGGAGTAAACGTGATGCTGGGCTCCGGTTTAAAACGTGCAGTGGCCCCTGACCTCCCTCCTCGCAACTCTCCTCTGGGGGAGAAAGAAGCGGAACGAATGGACCGAACAGGCCGAAAGAAGGAAGAAGAAGGCGATAAGCACGAGGACGTGATTGTAGAGATGGGCGGGGTAAAAGTAATATTGGGCTCTGGGGTGATACGTAAAGCGCCCCCTGAGCTCCCTCCTCGCAATCCTGCCATGGAGCAGAAAGAGAAGGAACGAGCACGCCGAAAGGAAGAAGAAGAGGGTGCAGAAGAAGAAAACGCACAAGATGACGGCAGTAGGAACAAACAAGAGGAGAGGATGTGCGAGGACGTGGATCTAGAGCATGGCGATGAAAATGCTCCAGGTTCAGGCTTGCAACAATCTGCGCCCGCTGACACCCCTCCTTGCCATCTTGACATGGGAGACCACGTGGTTGTGTGGCCAGAGCAGAAGGAAGACTCGTGCTCCGAGCAGTGCTACAAACCAGAGGAAACTACCGGAGATGAAGAGCAAGATGAACGTAGCTTTGCCGCGAAAGCTAGAGGTAAGTCCAGGCTCAATCACTATACTTGCACCACCACAAGAAGTTTCAGGCTTATTAAACGAAATCATTCTAAGGTTAAAGATGTATTGCTGTTTCAGCCCAGTTTGTATCTATTTACGTTGGATTTGCACACACAAATTCATACAATCTACAAGAATCTATATCATGGCTTATGGTTTTTTCGCTACTTCAATTTTCAGTTACAGTCTCAAAGGAAGAATCTTACATAATTGATAAGGAAATGCTATAATAACTTTTTGAAATAAGATTTTCATACTTTGGACAACTTGTGTTATCTGTTAGTGACCAAAAAATGCACTCCACTATCATGAGCATAGCGAACAATCAGCCATCAGCTATAATGAGTACACGTTACGCAATCGTAGGTTAAGTCAAACCACCTGGGTAGATTCATTACGGTGGAAGTAAAACTAGATTCCAATGTTCTTCGTATATCCTTGCTTACCCATTGTATGTTGATAATCTTGTTTTAATCGACCTGCTTTATGAAACAGTAAACTTTCATAGCGAGCATGCAGCGATAGCAACATCTTTTCAACATCAATTACTTGAGTACAGATTTACTTTCAACGAAAAACTAATGATATCGTCATGTTTTGTACTATATTGCATCTCAGATCATGCTATGGAGATGTGGAGCCAGATGAAATCCAGGAAAGTTTTCTGGCTTGTGCTGGTTTTCGGCCTCCTGATACTAGTGTCGGTTGTCACCGCTGCAAGCCTGTCAACTAGTCTTGTACCTGGAGAGAAGGTAAGCTGTGATCTTTACAATGTGTTTTTTATGATACAAAGTACAATTGGCAATGGTGGACCTTGTGAATAGATAAGTGGCAGCCTAAGGATCCAGAGGTTCTGGGTTCAAATCCCTAACAGGCTATGTCCTTGATTCGCCCTGCGAATCAGCCCCAGGTAAGAAATGTGCCTGGACATGGACAATAGCTACCAAAAGCCCTGAAGTTGAATGGTCCCAATGGCAGTGATAAGGTGCAGTTTGATCACAGCGCGAGCGTATTTAAAAATCGTAAAAAGCCTCACAATTCAGTTCCTGGCTTCAAAGGGGGGCTAGTTGGCTAGCAATAACAATAGTACATGAATGACATTCACGATCTGTCTCAGGCATTATGTTTTTCATACCCAAGACAATCTTCATCAGATTGGTAGATCATTGGAGAATCGATCTAGAATTTGTTTTGCTTTATTATCTACATTAAATATTATTTAGATATGCAGTCAGACTTCATCACCGCGGCCCTGATGCAGGAAGTATAAAAGGTAAGAACATTTTAGCCGTGTGTTTTCTTCGTGTATGTTTTTAAGATGCACCTTATTGCAGGAGAATGAATATGGTGTAATGAGCTGGGCTAGCCAACAGAATTCAAGCACTTCGTGGTGGGGGCGTTTCTACAAGGAGACCAGCTCGACCGTCGTCTACTCAACCTCTCTGTTGGAGTGGCAGTCTACAGTGACAAGTACTGAAGGTGGAAACACTGAGATCTTACTTACAACACTCGCGCCTCTGTCAACCACTGGTAAGTAAGTTGTCCCTGCCGTGTAACTGGGTGCTTTGACAATAGACATGCAGCTACCAAAAGCCCTGACGTTGAATGGCCACAATGACAATATGGAGAGTGATTCAGCTTGATTACAACGCGATGGGGCTCTTTCTTTTTCTTATCCTGAAAACGTCCTTGATGTATGTTAGATACCGTATGAATTATCAAGTTGCTGTGTCTCAAATAGCTGCAATTAAAGTCTATTTTCCATCACTTAGAAGTAAACGTGTGCAAGACCAAACCATGTCAACATGGACACTGTAAGAACAAAGATGGCGGATACAAATGTACCTGCTTGCCCGGATGGACTGGACAGAACTGCCAGCAAGGTGAGGTCCATCTATGGGGGAACAAATAGCTTTGTCTATTTCTCTTTGTTACAAAAAAAAAGTATATTATCAAAGATTTTGTGTTGTGTCTTCGGATTGGAAGCTCTTTGAAGTAAGTATTTTCTTCCGTTATCACATAGACATAGATGAGTGCACCAGAAAACAATGTCAACATGGACGCTGCGTGAACCAAGATGGCGGATACAAATGTACCTGCTCACCTGGATGGACTGGACAGAACTGCCAGCAAGGTAAATTTTTCCCGTTGCAACTAAGACATGAATTCAATGTCATGTTTTTGTCCTTCGTTTATGATCAAAATACCTCTTTGAATGGTGTGGTGTTTATCGTTGCGTTAAAATCTAACTAAAACAGGTAAATTATATATTAACTCTTTATCGCACAGATGTGGACGAATGTGCACGAAAACGCTGTCAACATGGACGCTGTGTGAACAAAGATGGCGGATACAGGTGCACCTGCTTTCCCGGATGGACTGGACAGAACTGTCAGCAAGGTGAGGTCCTTCTGTGGGAAAACAAATAGCTTTGTCTTTTTCTCTTTGTTACAAAAGAAATAAAACTATGTTTGTTATCAAAGCTTTTATGTGGTATCTGACATTTGGAAGCTCTTTGAATTCATTTTGTTATCACGCAGACATAGATGAATGCACCAGCAAACTGGCATGTCAACATGGACGCTGTGTGAACAAAAATGGCGCACATAACTGTATTTGTTCTCTCGGATGGACTGGACAGAACTGTGAGCAAGGTAAGATTCTAGATCCTTCTTTCTTAAAACAAATTGCTATTTGTTTAAAAAAAATCCTGTATCTTATCCAATACATCTGTTTTATCATCATCAGGTGGAAAGATCTTTCTCTAGTCACCAACTATAAGTTCAATGTTATTTCTGTGTATAAGCAAGGTTGTATATAAAACCTTCTTGGTATAAGTAACTTTCTGGTTTCCCCCATCACACAGACATCAATGAGTGTGCTAAGAAGCCCTGTGAACATGGACGCTGTGTGAACAAAGATGGCGGATACAAATGTTCCTGCTCGCCTGGATGGACTGGACGGAACTGTCAGCAAGGTGAGTTCCTAGATCCTTCTTTCTTAAAATAAATTGCTACTTGATAAAAAAAACTGTATCTTATCTTATCCCATCTCTTCGTTGCATCACAATTAGGTGGAAAGCTCTCTCTCTCTCTCTAGTGATCAACTTTACGTTCATTGTTATTCCTGTGTATAACACTTTGGTTCTCCCCATCACACAGACATCAATGAGTGCATCAAGAAACCATGTCAACATGGAAGCTGTGTGAACCAAGATGGCGGATACAAATGTACCTGCTTGCTTGGATGGACTGGACAGAACTGTCAACGTGGTGAGTTTCTTTTTGTCATTATTCAAGATATCTTCCTTCAAATGTTTTCACTCAATCATATGTCCATCTCTGCAAAATACGCATTCTGTTTTTTCGCTTTCTTTTAAACCATGTATCTTGCCCGCTTAAATTCAAACTGCATCAGGTACACATTAATACTTGTTATGTACTGCAGTTGTGTTGAAAACCAGTGCCACACATCCTTCTGTCATTACGTAGATATCAATGAGTGTAGCGCACACTCTAACCCCTGTCAACATGGACGCTGTGTGAACAAAGATGGCGGATACAAATGTACCTGCTCCCCTGGATGGACTGGAACGAACTGTCAGCAAGGTGATCTTTAAATTTCGTAAGGCCGTTCGGACCGTCAAAGTATTTTATGCTACTCTCTATCGAAAAAGCATTCCAATTTTGTGCGTTCTTCTAGACCATCTTCCAAAGTTTCCAGCAGTACATGTATATACTGTCCAATCTAATTCAACTGCACATGGTACGGACCAACTAATACTTATTATGTACTGCAGTTATGTTGCAAACCACTTCCCCATCCTTCTGTCATTACGTAGATGTCAATGAGTGTAACGGACGCTCTAAGCCTTGTAAACATGGACGCTGTGTGAACAAAGATGGCGGATACAAATGTACCTGCACACCCGGATGGACTGGACAGGACTGTCAGCAAGGTGCGTTCCTAGATCCTTCTTTTTTTAAAACAAATTGCTATTTGTTAAACAAAATCCTGTATCTTATCCAATAAATCTGTTTTATCATCATCAGGTGGAAAGATCTTTCTCTAGTCACCAACTATAAGTTCAATGTTAATTCTGTGTATAAGCAAGGATGTATATAAAACCTTCTTGGTATAAGTAACTTTCTGGTTTCCCCCATCACACAGACATCAATGAGTGTGCTAAGAAACCCTGTGAACATGGACGCTGTGTGAACAAAGATGACGGATACAACTGTATCTGTTCTCCTGGATGGACTGGACAGAACTGTGAGCAAGGTGCGTTCCTAGATCCTTCTTTTTTTAAACAAATTGCTATTTGTTAAACAAAATCCTGTATCTTATCCAATAAATCTGTTTTATCATCATCAGGTGGATAGATCTTTCTCTAGTCACCAACTATAAGTTCAATGTTAATTCTGTGTATAAGCAAGGATGTATATAAAACCTTCTTGGTATAAGTAACTTTCTGGTTTCCCCCATCACACAGACATCAATGAGTGTGCTAAGAAGCCCTGTGAACATGGACGCTGTGTGAACAAAGATGGCGGATATAAATGTACCTGCTCACCTGGATGGACTGGACGGAACTGTCAGCAAAGTGAGTTCCTACATGTAGATCCTTCTTTCTTAGAATAAATTGCTACTTGTTAAAAAAAAACTGTATCTTATCCTATCCCATCTCTTTGTTGCATCACAATTAGGTGGAAAGCTCTCTCTCTCTAGTCTCTAGTGATCAACTTTACGTTCATTGTTATTCCTGTGTATAAGTAACACTTTGGTTCTCCCCATAACACAGACATAGATGAGTGTATCAGAAAACCATGTCAACATGGAACCTGTGTGAACAAAGATGGCGGATACAAATGTACCTGCTACAACGGATGGACTGGACAGAAATGCGAGCAACGTAAGTTCCTTCTGTCGTAAAACAATCTGCTATTTGTTACAAAAACCCTGCGTCGTATCCAAACTTTTCCTGGTATCATAATCATCAGGTTGAAAGCTTTTTCCGTTATCTCACAGGCAAAGATGGGTGTGCCAGAAAACCATGTCAACATGGACGTTGTGTGAACAAAGATGGCGGATACAAATGTACCTGCAGGCCCGGTTGGACTGGACCAGTCTGTCTTCGTGGTGAGTTTCTTTTTGTCATTTTTCAAGATATCTTCCTTCAAATGTTTTCACACAATTACATGTCCATCTCTGTAAAAAAAAGCATTCCCTTTAAACCATAAATCATGTTCGTTTGAATTTAAACTGCATCAAAGACGGACACATATTAATACTTTATGTACTGCAGTTGTGTTGCAAACCAGTGCCACGCATCCCTCTGTCATTACATAGATATCAATGAGTGTAGCGGACACCCTAACCCTTGTCAACATGGAAGCTGTGTGAACAAATATCCTGGATACAAATGTACCTGCTCCTCTGGATGGACTGGAACGAACTGTCAGCAAGGTTATCTTTTAATTTCGTATGGCCGTTCCCGTCAAACTCTCTCATGTTATCCGTTACGCTCAAAGACATAAGCATTCTAATTCCGTGCGTTCTTGTAAACCATTCGTCTGCAAAAGTTCCCGGCAATATATATCGAACAATTGAATTCAAACTGCACTTGGTACAGACACACTAATACTTGTTATCTCCATGAAAAATGGGGATATGGTTTCCGGTTTGTATGTGTGTCTGTCTGTGTGTGTCTATTTGTCTGTGTTTCCAGATTCGTAGTCAGCATAACTCAAGAACCTCTGGATGGATTACGTTTGATGTTTGATATGTGGTAGGTGTTGGGAACACAAAGGTCAAGGTTGATTTTGGGCCTCCTAGTTGGTGACCTTGGTACTGCAGCAGAACTTCCGTTTTTCTATCTTTTGACCTGGACCTGCAATGGTCTTGATTTTCTGTGGCAGGAAGCTTGTTATGTGAAGAAAAAGTGGTGTAGGCTTGCTCATGAACTACAGGGGCGTTTTTTTGTCAAAATCGTCCAAGGAGAATAACTGAACAAAGGAACGACGCATTTCCATGATGTTTTGTGTGTATGTTTTTGAGACACAGATGTAAATAACGAAGTGCATAACTGAATCATGACAATTGGGACTTACTTTGCATAATTAATATAATACTTGATAATCTATATTTGCAGTGTTTTCCTTTGTAGGACTCAAATACATGCAACATATGTAGTTTATGGCAGATAGAACTTTAAAAGATACAAATTATGCAAATAAAACGTTGTGATCTGTGTAAGTCAGTTAAAGGTGTACTTGACCGAGCATAGATTATGCAAATGTGGAGGTCATTTGCATAATCAAAATATTTCATGGAGATATGAGGTCTCCGAACTCTTGTTATGTGCTGCAATTAATTGTTGCAAATCAGTTCCCAATCCTTCTGTCATTACGTAGATATCAATGAGTGTGACGGAGTTCCTAATCCTTGTCAACATGGACGCTGTGTGAACAAAGATGGCGGATACAAGTGTGCCTGCCCCCCTGGATGGACTGGACTGAACTGTCAGGGTGAATTCCCTTTGATTTCGTTTGAAAGTTGCTCTTTTCTGTGAAAATCGTATATTTTTGTTTCTTTCTTCATTACAGCACAGAACCTATCTAAGCAGTTAGGTGTCATCATTGGATTGAATGTTAATCGTAATACTGGTTTAAATTTTTCTTTCCTTTCTTCTACCTGGACGGAGTCGAGTCAGGACTGCGTAAACAGAAATTTAAGCTATTGAAGAACTTTTCTCTTCGAGCCGACTTGAGTCTCCCCGAAGAATGCCCCAAGTCGCTCAGCGAAGGAGGGGTGGTGGTAGAGATATAGATATCAAAGAAGATTATTTTTCTTCCATTTTAGTCCAATAACGAAGCGATTCATTTCTTTTATTGAAAAATCACTTTCGTGGTTGAAAGTAGAATAGAATCACCCAAACATGTCATATAGGAGTAGGCTAGACTCATTCGCAGACTTCTAGGACCGACGGCGTTTATTCATTGGGGGAGCGCTGTCACGCGATTTTCAACATGGGCAAGGTTCTCTCATGCCTGGGGAGATCGATTTGCCACCACCAAGAAGAAGACTTCTTGGTGTCGGTAAATCGATCTCTGCAGGAATTAGAAAACCTTGGACAGTTAGAAATCGCGAATCAGCGCTTTCTCTAATAAATAAACGCCGGCGCTCCAAGACGTGTGCGAAGGAGGCTAGTAGTAGGCCATATTTTGTGGCTGTGGTTTGTGTTTTTGTTGTCGATGATTGGATGACCGGATCTCAACAACTTACGTAATACGCCCTGTTTTCTGAAATATGTGGTTGGTATTGTGTTTCTATGCGGCAGCTCCGAATGCCTACCAATGGAAAGGTGGCACCAAGTACAAGGTAGTTCTCGAGGAGAAGACGTACAACGCGGCCAAGCAGACCTGTGCGGCAGACGGAGGACGTCTTGCTGTGATTAAGACAGAGGCTGTGTACAACTTTCTTCTTCGTTTGATTCAGGACACTGATGGAGGAAAAGATTACTGGTTTGGACTCAACGACATGGCCGTAAGTATTGTAGGCATTTGTATATATGTCCATCGGTCTTCATCAGAAACTTGACCCACTTTTCTGACACACATTGGTCTTCGGGATGTGTGACGTCAGGAGTGGGTAAGAGGTGTTCGGAAGTCGATACCTGCCTCCGTCCCTGTTCAACGCGTAGGCTGGTAGGCCCTCTGATATATAGATTGCCACCTTTATGCCATCTTTAGGTCGGGCCAAGGTTTGGACCAAGGACGGCTGGACGAAGGTGGACCTGGTCAGACGGAACTCCACTGAGTGACTGCACCTTCACTAAATGGGCTCTAGGAGAACCCAACTATTCAAATCCCCCGAACTTCTGCGCTTATCTATGGTCATCTAGAGAACACCAGTGGGATGATACTCGCTGTGACTGGGAAACGTACTTTGTCTGCCAAATAGGTAATGGTTTCATTATTCTATTAACACATATTTTGGAATAAAAACTCATCCGTGTTACATTGATAAAATCTGTAATAATATTCACTTTTAGTATATTCAAATGTGTCTATTTAGAATTTACGTTTGAAATGTTTTCCTCCCTCATGTTGTTGCATCTGCTTTACAGGTCCAGGAGAGATATGTTACAAAGGTAACATGAATCATCATTTTTTACTTACTGTACATTACCTCGATTGTGTATATTCATAAGATGATCCCGTTCCTGTCTATATAAAATATGTAAAATACGTATCTGTTATTGATTGCACATCTGTCATGTGCTGTCGCTAATATAAACAGCTTGAGCACGACTCTACTGTGCAATACATGTATCTTGTCTTTGTACATTGAATAACAAAAAGGTAATGTCAAGTCATGCCTTTCATGACAGCACGAAAATGAGCTTTGTCTGGGATACTGGAAACAACATTTATGTCATTTCTAAACAATCTACTCAGAAATTATGCTGCATATAAATTTAAAATGTTTAGTATGAAATAGTTAGTAAAAAGTGCATCAACGACAAACGGAAATTTATGAATGAGAGATTAGTAGTTTCCAGCATCCTGGGTTTTTACTTAAAACATGATTAATTGGAATGTTATTTGGGATGTTGCCTTTTTCACATTGAGCCTACGACAGAAATCGCAAACATCTATTTCTTATTTGACTCATGTTTCTGTTTGATTTTGACGGCCTTTCAATTATCTTACTGATGTTTGTCGCATACTAATCCTGCAAAATGTATAAATAACTCACACTGGTAGAAATTAGATACCTCGTCTACGAAAGCAGGACAATTTATCCCATGAAAGAACACGTGTAGAAGTTCTTAACTCGGGGATTTAAGTAATACCTCCTTCCTCACATAGGGCACGACACTGCCCTGTACACCAGCCTGGGCTGCTGGAGGGACCCTTTCGGCCGCACCATTCCAAAACTCGAGGGGACAGATTCACGCCTGGATGGCCGCTACGGTGTCCGTCAAAACGCCATCTATAAGTGTTACCAGGTAGCACTTTCTCGAGGCTTTATCGTGTTTGCTATACGGCATAGTGGGTGTTGTGCTGGGTCTGTCGATGCGCACAACACCTACAACAAGAACGGACCATCCACAGGCTGTGCATCGGACGGAAAAGGCGGGCATATGGACAATGAGGTCTACCGGATTACAGGTCAGACTTCGGTTAATCAAATAATGGTGTAGATGCCATATGAAGTGAATTGATTTATTTCAGTGTAAATATAATGTAAATGCGCTTCCGATACCGTTTAGCCGTTTACGCTCACAATCATCTTATAACCATGTACTGCGTGCTCTGCCATATGTTCAAACTTAAACTTCGCTGTCACCTTGAAGATCTAAACATTTTGGACATTCGTTCTGCACGCGCGCATCATTTTGGAGCGGCCAAAGCGGCAAGGATACATCCATAAAATAGAAAAATGTGGTCATTATATTGAGTCATAGAATTTCATTCATTCGATACATGCAAGTGATGAAAACCATTCATAACACAGTACATAACATTACATATCGAATGAAAAGATCAATGTTAAAATTACTCACCCTTCAAATTGGGAGACTTCTGTCAACTGTAGTAAGCAATCAACTTTTGTACACGATTTATTCCCTTCACCTTCTTCTAGGATGATGATGAATTAGTTATTTTTATGGGAGGGTGCCTTTTTCCTGCGACTGAAATCATAAACGTCTATTTCTTAAATTTGCCCTATGTTGCTATTTGATTTTGGTGTCCTTTCAATTAATATACTGACGCATACTTATTTTGCAAAATGTGTAAATGACATACGTTGGTAAAATTTAGATACATCGTCTTCGAAATAACATATGTAGAAGTTCTTAACTCGGGGATTACTTCAATACCTCCTTCCTCACATAGGGCACGACACTACCCGTGGGTACATCAGCCTGGGTTGTTGGCTGAACGTTAGGGGCAGCTCCATTCCGACGCCCAGGGTAACAGGTCCACGCCTAGATGGTACCTTGGATATCCGCGGTCAAAACCCTGTCGAAAAGTGTTATCAGGCAGCACTATCTGGAGGCTATACCTCATTTACTGTACGGTATGCATATGGAGGCGAGTGTCTTGTGTCTTTCAAGACGTACGATAGACCTTCGCCCACAACCTGTGTCATGAATGAGGTCTACCAGATTACAGGTCAGACCCCAATAAATGGTATAGATGACAAAGATTGTGACTTGACTTATTTTCTTAGCGTAAAAACAACGTAAATGCGTGTCCAATATCGTTTACGCTTCCAGTCTTGTTAAGTATGTCCAATCATGTTTTTTAATCAAGAGTAGTCTTAGTCTTAGAGATCTAAAGATCTTGACATTTGCCATTATTTTCTGGTTGTCCAAATGATACACATCCATGATCTAGTCTTGATATAAAGTCGAGGAGACAAGCAAGTCTTGAAATCCATGGCCGGAATCGTGAATGAGAAAAAACTTAACCTTCAGACTGAAAGAGATGTGTTTTCTACTTCTGTGAACTCCTGATATAGATTATTGTTGGGAATTAAGACCATGCCTATATGGGGGCTGAGTTCTTTATGATGTTTTCTTTTTGCTTGCAAGTTGGCCTTTTCCCTGGAAGAATCGTACATATTTGGTGTGTGCCTCTATGTGTGTGTGTGTGTGTGTGTGTGTTACAAATGGTTATATGCCGTGTAATTGAATCAACTCGGTGCTTCCACTTACTTGTTTGAGGGTGATGTCGCGTTAACGTAATGCATAATGTATTTATATCAGCGCATGTATTCCACTGGCTACAGCCCCACAATGTCAGAGAGGGTGGAGCAAACACAACAACCACTGCTACAAGCTAATGACAGACAAGGCCGGTTGGTCTACGGCGAGTTCAGGATGTAAACAACACGGTGCTCTTCTTGCGTCTATCTGGGACGTTTATGAGAACAATTTCATTGCAGATCTTATCTCTAAAGGTGGGTAAGACACGGTTCGTTATAATCAATAAGATTTAGGACTCTTGGAACCGATAGGAACGACATATTTGCTTTCTCACCTAACATTTAAAAATTTCGCAGATTTCATGTCATGGGAAGTACTGGAACCGTTAGCTCTGATCACAATTCTGGCTCCTTCCTCACCCGCCTTCTTCCCTCCTCTGACTTTCAAAAGGACGTCACATGTGAAGACATTAAAGATCACATTCATTTTAGTTTCGATGACTATCTATCGACGGAGCTTTCAGTTACACCAAAAACTTTCAATTTGGCCTTTTGATTCGTATGGGGTCTCCAACTTGTTTTATCCTTCCAGTATGTGTGACTAATTTCTAAATCCCAAGACGTGGCTGATGATTGGCCAGTGACAACGGAATATGTGTCTCTCACCAAGTTGTGTTTTTTTCTACTAGTTGATGAATGAAGACGTTTATTGTACATTCTTGACCCACTGGGTTAAGCACAGGTCACATGTTAACAACATGTAATATACATATAAAGTATACTAGTACTCATGTGCTGTCGGCTTCCTTTGGCTTCTTTGTAATTGTATAAATGTAGGAGGCTGTATGATTAATTAGATTTGGTTTATCGAAGGTTGTAAGGAATATAAATTTATACTAGTTTTTATCAAAGTTTCTGAATTGGTTAATACTACGGAAGATATGTAGCCATGGTATCATTACGCCATTCGTGGTGACTCGTTGCCAAATGAACATTTTTCTTTCAAGATGAACAAGTTTGGATTGGACTCCGTCCAATGTATAGCAAGGCTCGGTGGTGGGAGGATAAGTCATCAGTTGTCTACAAAAACTGGGCTCCAGGTGAACCTAAACAGAACCTTCGACCTAGAGGGGAAAGGAATTGTATCAGTATGCTCAGCATGGTGAGTGTTGCTTGATTTAAGTGACGAAGAAGATAAAGTAGCTTTAAGTTAGTAAAGCAAACGTTATCGATTCATTACGTTTGTTGAAAGCATGTGATGGCAGGAAATCAAGATGATGGTATGTAAATAGGATCATTTCATCAAATGAAACCAAGCTGTAGCTACAATGCAGAAAATGGACCACATTCATAGCTTTAGTCCAGAGTACCGGTGACGATGTTTTGCAAGTTTTACAGGGGCTGGTCTTTGCAGAAAGTCAGTTCAAATTTGAAAATGAAGGCCCTTATACTGCCTAAACTCTTATTTGAGAACAAATGTGGATGGTCCTGGCTTTAGTGATTATTCATTAAAGACAAATATGACTATTATATGAGAGTTTGCTGCTACTATCTGAGTAACATTTCTTCACCTAATGATGTTTTCGTGGAAAACTAGTGGAGAAAAAACAATGAGTTTTCGAAACTTGATGGGTCAGTTAGTATGCAAAGTACTTCCCATCGTCTGCTGTAATATCATACCGTTGGTCCTGAAACCAGGCGGGAATAGATCCCCTGCAGAGGATATTTAGAGTCAATTACCATCCAGAAGACAGTTTTTATAGGAGAACCCATGGTCCTTATTCCCGGTCATCTAAGCTGAAGTATCTTAATAAATACAACTGCCAAAAGTAGGTGTAATTATTATAATAATTACCTGATTGTATGATCTTTGTTGTGTTTACATCTTCAACAGGTTCGTCGTAGCTTAACGCATGCGCGAATTCCTGGCGACGGACAGTGGATTCACGGGAGGTGCAATGCTGAACAACGTTATATCTGTAAAAGGTATCAAGGCCAGATGAGCGAACAAAGGACACCCTGGAAAAGGAGATCTGTAAAGCCTTACACAATGCAGTGAATGCTTTTCAAATTATTCTAACATATTATTACTTTAGTCTGGGTCATATCGTGATTGACAGCTATTTGTAGACTGAGGCAGATTCAAATAAGTTGAAAGCACATTTCTATATTTTCAAGGACTGCTAACTTGCGAGATGGCACTTAAGCTTTGTCGAGGACAAGAGAGTTGGCCTTTACACTTTGTTTGACTTTTGTACTACTTTGACTTCTGTGTGAAAATATAACTCTTAAATTATAATTGAATATCACTGTAACTAACATGCACACAGAAAATACTTCGAGATCTGAACTTTTAAAGGGTAGCTATAGTGTCAAATTGAATATAAAACAATAAAGAACACCACCTAGACGTATATTATGGTTTGCATAGAATGCCACTGTTTTGAATAACCGTAAAGCTTGATTTAGACAGTCATCAATGATGTACCAAATGTAAATTGTTTCTCATGTTATAATCAGATGGCCTATGTATATGTAAACGCCCTTATGTCATTCATCTAAAACAAAACGTACCGTAACAGTAACATCTTGTTGACATTGCTACTCTTTTCTAGATGTGAACAACCGTCGAAGTTGTATAACATTACTCAAGAGTTCAGATGATTCAAGAAGCGTAAAGCTCATTTTGACAACTGTGTAATCGTATATTTGAAGATATTTGAATTGTTATAAATCTTAAAACTTTATTGGAGATAAGTAACAACTGTTATAACTACACATAATTAAATCACATGCTACACAAGATTTGACACAAGTGTGCAATGACTATATTGTAGCAATTAGCAGACGCAGTTACTGTAATTTTTCACTTCAGAACCGAACATTTTCACACGTCCGAAAAGTTGTGTTTTGTTTGACTGAGACGCTTCTGATCGATAGTGACAACAATGGCCTCCCCTCTGGCTGTGTGTCTGGTTTTATCATGCAAAATACGGAAACTCGGTCAAAAAGGCCCAAAGAAATTGTCTTCCCGTGTCCCATAGCAAACCGTTGCTGTTACTGCATGGAATAATGCAACCTGTTTCATCGCAGTATTGCTATTATCTGTTTTACGGTGAGGCTGATATAATAATTTACACGTACAAACACGTCATGATCAGTTGTCATGTAGTGCTGTACAAGTGGGTCATTGAGGTCAGGGGTCGGCCACGGACTAAAGATGTTCCATTGATCGTTTCAAACCGTTCGACTATGACATAGGATGTTCCTGAATCATAAGGCTGGCACTGCGTGAACTATATGACAACCATGGGGACTCAGGCCGAAGCCAGGTTGGGCAGCACACGTCCATCGGCGCCGCCGATTTCGCCTGGAGCTGCACGGGGGAGGGCGGACTATCTCCCGAAGAACTGGCAGCTCTACAGCGCTGGTGTCAGCATGGCGGCCGGCGGAGTGACGCAGGTTGTACACCACCCATTATTCACGCTGAAGACCTTCATACAGACCCCGAATTTCTCGTGGAAGGACTTCCTAGGCCGAACTGTCAGCAGTCCTGTAGGATTTCTCTACCGAGGTATGTTGTTTTCTGAATTAGTTGCTGTGTGTTCAGCTTTTACGACATGTTGCTATTTATACCGAGTCTACAACAACATTGAACATATATTGATATCATATATAAACTATGTACGTCGTCTGGGCTGCTGTTGCCTGTTGTAAGAGATATGAAAACAGAACCAATATTGAGGGGAAAAAATAGCAGGTGCGACAGTTTTCAAAATGTAGGTCATAAGTCATAGTTTGTAAACGACCAAGGAGGTCAGTTTGCTCTTACTGAGTCTTGAAGAAATTGCACATTTCCTTTTCAAAGCAATGTAGATTTCATTTGGGATATGGACAGCATACGTATAATTACACGGTTTTAGGCTGGTTAGTTAAAGTTTCTACTTACTTGTATACGAAATAAAAGAAATTGGGCTGAGTCACTGAGGTCACTCTCGGTCAATGACCCAGACGCACATATATCGATGATGCAACCGACTGGTTTGACCTGTCTGCCACTCTCGCCAAAGTAGGCCATTAGAATACAGTAATTGCATTGTGGCTGCCATGTAGCAGTAAAATACCCAAGTTATTTGTTCTGCTGATTCAGACAGTTATAGAAGGTGTTCACAAAAGGAACTTTAAATATTTATCATCAGTCTTTCGTAGTGTCATCAGATGGCCGAAATGAGGCTTCACTGAGCTAATGGATGACATCCTCTGGACACAGAAAAAGGATGCGATCGCGAAATAAAAGGATGCCAACATTTTGAAATTTAATTGAAAACCAGAGTGATCAGCGAACCCACCTTGCCCGACATCGATGCATGCCAAGCCAAAATTATGTCCTAAATCTGCAATTTGCCTCAGACTTGTCTCAAATCATGTTTCTTTCTCTCTTAACCGTCGAAAATCGATGCGCACACGGATGATATTCATAAAATCATACAACAATAAGACACTGAGTACTTAAAGGTTTTTAGGGCAATATGGAGAAATGGGTGACAAATTGAAGTGCATCGATCATGAGCACGAGGGATTATACTGTCTCGTTCCCAGGTGTAGTATCTCGTTCCCTGGGTGTCATGCCAGAGAGAATGTTGAAGATGCAAGGTTGGTTCGTGACGACCAAATTCCTGACGGACTTGCGAGGGGAACAGTCCTTGGGGATCTGGATCTTAGGAGGGCTAGCGGCTGGTGTGGGTACTGCAGTTGTGGCATCTCCGACCGAGCTTCTCATGGTCCGGGCGCAAGTTCACGGCCACCGAGTCAGAGATGTCTGGAAGACCACAGGTTATATGAACATAACAAAAGGTCCACTTTTATGTATCTTAGGTGAAGAAGTAAAGTTGGTGATGGTGTATCCAAGCAGTTATAAGTGAAATTTGACAAAGTGCTATCCGATGTGTAAGGAAAACATTAGCTCGAAAAAATGTTCTCGCATTTGCTGATTCCAATTTGATCTACGACTTTGAATGCTTTCAAAAACAACTTAACATTCATTTAGTTTGCATCAAATTTCAATGCAGTTTGACGGTGATCGCCGAACTCAAATCTAGATTATCTTGCATGCAGACTTCAACATCCTCATCAAATGACGCCCTGTCCTTTCTAAAAATCTCCTCAGGCATGTACAGGGGTTTCGCACCCGCGCTGGTCCGTGATCTCACATTCAACGCGCTGTTCTTCGTGGGGCGGGAGGCCGGAGTACGCCGGTATGAGACCCAACATGGTCACCGCTGTCCTGATCACAAACGCTTCCAGATAGGATTTGTAGCAGGTGCTTGAATACTCTTTACATCGTAACAAAATCCCTCAAATTTATATCGCGAAAGTTTGTCCATAATGGCTTTAAACGTTGTCAAGAGTAGGTTACTTTCTTTTGGGCAAGACTTTATCAAATTGAATGTTTCGTCAAATAAAAAGACTCTTTTTATACAACCAAGTGTTTGATTCCATCGAAATTTCGAGGACCGTCTGTCACCTTCCTCAGAGAAATTCTGACTGGTTCACTATTCACTATACACATGTAGATACTTACTTAGTGGGACCGCATCTGTAAGTAGTTCATTATGCACTGCGGCTATAGACGTCCTTTAGGTGTCGCTTCTACAGATTCGGTCCCAATAAATGAGGCATCATGAGATGCGTAAAGGCTATGTTTTGTGCCACATGCACTTTTCTTTAGATAGATTTCTGTAACACTGAATTTTTTCCTTACAGGCAGTATCAGCTGTACTGCAGCGACTCCTATGGATGCAGTCAAGACACGTATTCAGGCTGCTGTGCAGTGCGGCCCAAACTCGCAGCGGGGCGCTATCTTCTTCGCAAAGTCACTGTTACGGGAAGGAGGAATATTAAGACTTTGGCAAGGCTTAGGGGCCAGACTGATGATTTTTCCTAGCACACTCTCGCTCTTTTATATTCTTCAAGAAAAGATGGAGGGGATTCTTCTACAGGGGCTCAGCGACCAAGGGAAGCAAGCCTGACAAAAATTGAAAGAAATATAACTTGGGTGCAGTATTCTGAATTAATGCTTCAATACAAGCACTGTATCAGTGAATTGTGACTTCTTCTCGAGTGTGCACGTGAAGGAGTCAAAAAGCCAAATGTAAGAATTGCAATAATGAATTGGAATCGCCAGAACATTCCTGAAATCCTATCGTAATGGCTTTTTTTTTCAAAGAAAGATATGTTCTAAGTGTTCATTTATCTTCTCAGTGGTTTTAGGCTATCTTTGAAGTTTCATCAAAATCGATTTATTTGTTTGTTATCGATTTTGTACAAAACATGTTAGTTACGGCCCGTTTAGTAATTAGATTGTTTGGATATTCTTGATAGTTCCGTCTTCGTATATCACAACAGACTTGAATTGTTGTTCTGTAAAGACCTGTGTACATATAATGCTACGGTCCCATTTCCAATCCGATGTAAAAGACATCAAAAGACACAAAGTGTAAAAAATGACGTCCTAACCATATATTGTGTATTTTCTTGATATACATTTTTTGTTTGTCGTTTTCGCAAACAGCCCGGCTGGGCTCAGGATTGGAAATGGGACCGTCACTGAGCATTAGTTAGCATTTGAATATGAGAAATACCTCTAGAGGGATTTTCTATTTGTCTTATAAAAATACCCCAAGAAGCATTCATAGCTTATTATGTTTAGCCATAAGTATGGCTCAACATATTGTTTTCTCTCATGTTTCTTCTCCTGTCAAATCTTCAAATCGATTCATCTCTGTCATTTTTTGACCAAATGACCTGAAATTTGGTACAGAGGTAATGTAGGCAAAAACCAATGTACGTTCTTTTCCTTTTTTTGATATTGACCTTGAAAGTGATTTTATTGAGGTTTTTAGGCTATTTTTAGCATATCTTGGCCTCCTGCGCCCTTGTATTTCAACCGAATGACCTGAAATTTGCTGTATATGTGGCTTGAACAAATATTTAAAGGACTACATTCCCATTTTTGGCATACATATATTCAAAACGATTTATTTTGGGCTTTCTTGACAATATTTGCCACTTCTGTCACTTTCAATACTACATATGACCTACAGGTCATTGACCCCGAGTGCCTTGCACCTGGCCAAGCTTGAAGTTTGCTTACGAGGAGGAAAGACCGGACATAAACATTTAACGTGATTATCGGGAAAACACCATGTTCCCTTAAACTCAGTGGTTAAATTGCAGTTTAGGAAATTTTATAACAGAAAACAAGTTAAATCAATGATTTTGTGAATGTTTATTCTAGCATTAGTTATTCCAGATATTTTCAAACTCCAAATTCTTCAACACAACACGGGAGATCGTTTCTCCTCAGACTGGCGCGACACTCCTGTCAAAATTGATTGATGATCTCTCTCTGCCGCCGACTTCATACATGATCAAAGGCGGGTGGTAGGCGGTGCCTTCCTACATGTCCTACGTACGGGCGTATGGATCGTAGAATTCGGCAAAAAAGGAATGATTAGGCCAGTAGAGTCAGTCCCCGGTAAGGTCAATGATTCGCCCCTTTGCGCTAGCTTGTAACGTTAAATGAATGTACCCTCTGGTGGCCAAACTTCACTGACAAACTTTCTCCCTATTATCATCATGAGCTTGCGTTAGTCTGGTACTAGTGACTATTATGTGCCGGGAATGTTTATCTATCGCACGCCTTGGAAGGAAGTTCAACCATGATAAATGGTCGGCCGTTGCGAAAATTTGGAATCCCATGCTGTTGATTTTTGTGATTGAATCTGTAAGAAAATATATTTTCATGTTTTTGGGACGGACGCCGGGACGGGGTGAATTTTTTCTATCATTTTCGTCCCGTTAGTAATGCAAATCGAATCGTGTTGCACAAGAGGCAAAACACTGAAAACGTGGGTCTTGTGGAGTGTTTTGGAGCGGGAAAATGCCGGATATTAGCGGTGCCGAACAGTGTACATCGTCGCTCGCGGGTGACGCTCCGTCAAAACAAATCCGCTGGTGGTCTAGCGCGGCCACCGAAAATAGGCAGAAACACACAGGAGGACTTAGCACCTTCGTTTATGAGGGCAATTGTGAAAATCTTTTGTTACAAATTGTTCGAACATTGAAACATTTGGATAGATGGTTTGAAACTGTTCTAAATAAAGAGATTTTTGTGTAGTTACGTTCGAAATGTTTCCAACGTATGTGAAATGAGTTCAAACATGTTATAAGTTTCAATTCTAATTGTTTGAACACTTTAGAACTGTTGTGACTTAGACATTCTTTTAATCAAAATAGTTCAAACATATTACAAATATTATATTAAAACCCTCTCGGTGACTTTGAATTGACCCAAATATGTTGTTTTTGGTCATTTCCTTCGTCTCCTGTCAAATCTTCATATGTATACTATGGAAAACTTCATTCTTCCCTGGGGCTGATCTTTTTTAATTCAATTTTGAACTGGGTTGATTATGCGCAAGAGTGTAATTTTCAGCGGATATTTTTCGACTGGTTTACATGGAAATGGCACGGAATATCCCATTCTTGCAAGGGGAGGATTCTTTAATTATTTCTTTCAATTTTGAGCTGGAATGATTATGAAAAAGTCCATTCTTTAGCAGAAGTGTTAATCAATTAGTGGATATGGTTGTGGATTGGTCCATATTGTGTTGAGGTGCTACTGGAAGACTCAGTTTTGGACTGGGGTGATTCATTTTTTTAGTGCAAGTATTTTAGAATGGTCCATTGTTATTTTGGGAGAGTCCATTTTTTGCATGGCGAGGAGTATGGCTAAACATGCTGTATTTGCTCGCAAATGTTGCCTTTCTAGTAAAATACACAGCTTCTTTATCGGTTCGATTGTTGCCATAGTGACAACATACATCCGCGAGGAGACGTTCTGACGTACTTTGCCCTCCTGTCAATCTTCTGACGTCATGTAAACAGTTTGAAGTGGCCGCTCAGGTATGCCGGGAATGTTAAAGTACATATATTGATGTTGGAAACCTCCCCTAGTGTTGTCAAAGGTGTGACCCTAAGATACTAGTAGGCATAATGATAAATATTAGTTGTACTTTGTGTGTCTCAGTTTACCATTGCCAATAAAGATATGTTGCTGATACTTTTAAAGGCAATAACTCATGATCAAGGTATCTATATCATAGCATACAGAACTGACAAAACTAGAAGAATGTGTATATATGAAATACATTCCATCTATATGTTCCATTCATTGTAAGGAAAAATGGAGGGACAGTAGATAGAGCTAGTTACATTTCGGGAGAGATCCGTGCAGGGATTTGTATTTTTCGTCTGGTACCTCCCCATGTGAGAAGTAGTATGGCCCTGTGGATCTAACTAGTACTGTCAGTTTGTTTCGATCAAACCATTTTCCTGAAATCAGGCAGGGGTAACAGTTAGCTGTAAAGTGTGCGTGCTTTATCATGCTCATCTTATCTCTACATTTCGGGACTGGCACCGGAGTCTTTATAAGACCCCCTGCGGACTTATCAACAAAGTTCACCAACGTTACCTCTGAAGTTGGTCGTAATGCGGTGTGTGTGTGGATACGTGATACAAGTCAAGTTTGACCATGTTGACAGCAATCGCAATAGCGACTATTGGTACAAGTATAGATGGAAAGAAATATAAGAATTGATACAGTCATAAAGTCTGTCTTTTCTTTGTTCTACTTAATACGCATTTATACTTTGTACCTTAAGAAAACAGAAAGGTCGCTACAAAGCCTTAAGATGTCAAAGAAGAAAATAACAGGGAGGAACGCGCACACACACACACACACACACACACACACACAAACATGTAATATTGGACATATTGTACATGGCATAATTTATTACGTATATACAGTACAGTACATAAGAAACTGTCTTAAGTGTTGAGTATATAGTACTAGTCTCATTCCGCACTTCAAAGTCATTTCAGTGACTTAGAATTGCTGTGAAGTAGCAAAAGTTACATTCTATACTGATGATGATGATACGTTTTATCTTATGCAATTGTCGAGTCATACATTTATTGTCATAATTTTGATATGACATAAATCCCCCCTCCTCCCATGCCTTGTGCCATGGTCTCCGTTCCTCGGGGCCAACGACGTGACAAGGATTGATGTAACTTCTGAGATTGAACAATCTGACCTTTGTCCTACCTAAGAGCTGGACGGGAAACTCGGCAAACATTGTAGTCTTACCGGTGATCACAAGTTTGCGAGGACGTGCTTCGCGGCGTGCCTTTTTGAGTCCACACTGTTCACAACTCAGCGTCGGTAGCTAACTAGTGTGTGTAGAAGTGTCAAAGACACTGGACGTTGGCTTCGCATAAGGTACGTTTGCAGTCAGTGTACTTGTTGTACCGTAGTTTTGTATATACACTTGTTATGTAGCTTGTCTACATGGCCTACAAACATGTACATGTTCTAATCTTGTCGTATTAGATCACCATGTATGTATAGTCAGTTCACAAATTCGTGCATCGTAACGTTGTATCTACTAAAAAGTCTCAGTACCTACTACCTACAGAAGTCAACCTATACTTTATACAGGCCATTTCTTCAGCCGAACGTGAGGTGAGTTAGATTTCTCAGTAGACCTGTTTAACGTGTTTATTCGCCTGTAGTCGATATCTTAATGTATAATCTATGACTTAAAGCGCCCCTAACATGGGCAATCTTTAACTACTTATCAGACCACCAGTTGTAGCTTGAGTAGAATACACTAACATGTTTCAACATAACGTAAGCATTCTTTGTTGGATTTTGGAAAATTGCGTTAAAATTTTCTCATGGATTGGGCTTCACACTCTAGAATCTAAGTCTTTCTTCCTATCACTTGTAGTTGTACCTCGTTTCAAAGATATATTGCGTTCAAATACCAGTCTGATTCCCACTGGGTCCCAGAATAACAATAATTAGCAACTTGTTGCCGTTTAAAACTATCTAAGACATCTACAGTCTGTGTTTTATCAGTACAATCCACAGGAACCAGGCCACCAGGTAGTAAAATTAATCGCCAGTAAACTATGCCCTTAAAAACGCTACATTTCGGCCATAAATCACGAATATTGCCGAACAAAGCCCGAGTCAACTAAACGTCATGTTTCGTGGTTGTTCTTAGGCCGCCATTACTGCCCGGCAACTCTAGGCGGCTGGTAACTGTTTGCCCTTTAGGTACTCTGTTTGTCTTGATTTGTCCCAACAAACGCTGTGACGCCCGGGTTAGAGTGGGTAAATACTAAAACCCTCTGGCGAGAACCATAAACAGGGACAGGCCGTACAGCTGTAACGTGCTGTACAACAAGACAGACATAGCATCCCCTTGGGGGCTACCTTTACGATCCAATGATACCTTTCCTTCAGATTTGGTATAACTTTTAACCTGTAGATTCCCATCTCCAAGCAGATGTAAGATGTACGCTTAGTTTTATTCACGTGTTTTCGCTTTTTTTATTCGGAAACTATAGGCCACTAGTAAAATGTTTGGTGTGACATTTCTATTTTAGGAATAGAGGAATAAATAAAGAATGATGTATTGGAAATTATAAGGCGTGCAAGATTAAGCCAATTAGAATTGCTTGGAAATTGATACATGTGGATTCTTAAAAGGTACAATTTTTTTACCGATTTCATTCATTAGGACCTAGTGGTATAGAATATCACAATGACGACCTGAATTTGTTAAAAAATCAACGCTTCGTGGCACTGTTATTAAAAGATATTCAGTCAGTCTGCCATCACTTTTGCTTTCAATTGGGGTTTTCTTTACAGGTGTGACAACACCCCCTCCTCCTACCAGTGGTTTCGCCCACATGACACAGGTGCAATAACTGTATTAAGGTCAGCGACAGGAAGCGCCATTCTGGTACATCCGGTAATATCCGGCTGAACAGTGCGAACAGTTCCTGTCACAACTAACCTCTAAAAGCTTTCTTTCATTCCAAATAGGAGATAAAATCCCGTTTACGTCATGTGGTTTAAGGGATCATAAATATGTAAACCTTTCGGTCTGCAGGTATGTACTGAGACAGTCAACTTGAAGACTTCGTCAGACTGTGACTGGAAGTCTACGGGTCACCTGAACTGCGTGTACAACCGTTGATATCCAGGTACAGCGTTTTCTTATCTTGATGTACCGTACGTACTTGAGAAATGTACTCTTTCTTTTGTGACCAGGGACAGTATACAGTACTTAACATGTTTACCGTATTACAGCAATTAAAATGTTGTAGCTAGTCTTCAGTAGACTTCCCCGCGAGCTGAGAAAATTGCAAACTTGACCAAAATGAGACTGATTTAGGAACTCAAACTACTCTTCTGGGTAACTTCTCTCCCAGTAGTTACTACCATCTTTCCCAGCCCGAAGAAAATCCCATATAATGTCCTTGGAAACTCTGATCATTGTTTGGTATATAACAGGCTGCCCGATACTGAAAACTGTATACAGAATCCAGATACCAATAAGTTTGATTTCAGGTTCTATAAGACCAGTTATGGCCTACATCTACGAGTACAGGAATAACGTACTTCCCCTTTTCTGTTGCATGGAGGAAGGTCCAATTGCAGTGTACACATAACATCATAGATTTAGGAAGTCCGCTATGAAATACGAGAATTTCAACCATTGTTGTTTATACCATGCAAACTGGATATAGGTGTATTTATTTTCTATTGGAGTTCATAAAGTTCACGTACGCATGCCCCCCTCCTGCGCCGAAACTATTGAAAATGCTACTGAATGAAACAGCTATCACATTCCGCTTCTCTTGGATAAAAGGTCATCCAGTGCCAGCTATTACCGCCGTTTGTTTTGTCAACATTCCAGTAACTCTGATATATGCTAAAGAGCGAACTAATTAAAAAGGCTTCTCACTCCCACGACAACCTAGTCACCACATGCACAAAGGTACAACATATGGTTGAACGCTACGCAGCATACTTATAGGTCTTAGTCTTGGCTCGATTCGCACTAGCGCCAGTCTCTAATGAACAACGTTCAGGTTATGAAGCTTGCACACCCCTGCCCCCATCGTAATCACGCAAGCGTCAAGCTTAAGCAACGATGGTTATGTTTTCACATTCGGCAACGTACGGCGAACATTCCCGCTCGGAATAGGTACGATGATTACCGATGATTTGTCTTCGTTATACTGATGATTGTCGTACGTAAGTGCCTGGTCACATCCGTCGTACGATCGTCGTACGATCGCAAACTGAGGGCATTCTTGGGATAGTCCTGCGTCTGTCGTACTCAATTCAGCCGTCTTGTTACAGAAACGTCTGCCCTAGATCCGCGCTTGTCGGCGGTTGGTTCTGTCACGGCCTACTTTAAAATCGTACGACTGCAAATCCACACGACTGCAACAGTCGTACGACTACTCTCTAAGCAGAGGTTGGTGGGGGAAGATCGTGACCTTTCTATCCTATGCCCCGTTTTTTGTCCGCTCTCCCCACCATTATGCTGGATCTTCCCCCACCAACCTCTGCTCGGATTGTACGTACGACGGCTTACGACGAATGTGGCCGTACGTGTCTTAAGAAGTGATCGGATGACTTGCTCGCGGTCCCACCAGCTGCATTTCATGGCCATGACTCACAGAGATAACCTTTCGCCTTGTTCTCGCTAACCCCAGCCTAAACACTATCAGCAAATAAAGATCAAAGGATTTGTGGGGTGGGGTCAAAAACAGTATGACAAGAATTCTGTATGCCATTGTTTTGTTTCGTTGTTTATGCAACAACTTGTACAGTACGTCTTTTTATGACTTTCATGTATACCTTTATGCATTTAAGCTTTGGTTTATAAAGCCATTGATAGCTTTATTTCAAGTAACAATAGTCTGATAAGAGTTATTCCATTCGTTTGAGTTAAGGTTCAGCCTTTTTAGCTCATACCTACTCTGTCAGAACAAGGACATTATAATGTCATTGGTCAGGAGTAGGTCATGTCCCAACAAATAGCTGCATTTTTCTCGTAAAAAGTTCCTTTGTTATGCGAACCATGTGCATTGAAGCAAGAAAAGAACTACATTTACCTGACGTCAAACGAGTAACACTGGCGAACCCAACACAGTTTGGCAGAAGTTACGTAGCGTGCAGCAAAATTCGCAAACAAACATCGCCTTTACCACACACAACGTTCTTCTTTCATACCAGAAGTTGTGGTTTCCAGTCTAGTCCCTCCCTAACTTCCGTCTCACGTTACAGTTAAAACCACAGGTTGGCCACGTATAGACAGCGGGATGTTTGCCCCATTTACGACACATCAGTTCCGCTAGTATTGCGTCACTCGGTGAAACAGTACACTCTATCACAAGGGAGGGGATGGCAGGTGTGTATTTTGCGCAGAGTTCGGCTATGGCCCCGGCTAATCTCCAAGCAGATCTAACGGTGGCAAAGACTGTATCCAGCTGGCAAAAGGAGTTTTTATAGCCACCCTTGGATACGGTCTTTGCCACCGTTAGATCTGCTTGGATATCAGGCCCCGGCTACATTTTCATTGTAGGACACAGTGGTTAATGAAAGCGAATCGGGAGCGTTCTTGGGACAGACGCCTTACAGAAGCCAGCTGCCATGTGAAGGAAACGGTTATCGTACATTCTTGACGACTGTTGGTTCTCTCATAGCCTTGCTCCTTTGTCTATCTGTTCCTCATCAAGATTCAAAGGAATCGTCAGATGAGACTAGATTAGATAAGATTATGTGATGATTACATTAGATTAGATGATGAGCGTTTTATGCCCTTTGCTTTGCTACACACATGTACATAGATGCTGTGTGCTTGTACAGACGAAACAGTGTTCACTTTGCGCTTTGCTTCTATGGAGTCACCACTCTCCTCCCGGGGCCTATGACCAGTGGGAGGCGGCTGGTTATAATAGAATCATAGAAGCGTGATTGAGTCAAGCAACAACTCAATCCATCTGAGATGACGAGGTTTATCTCTACTTGATAATTATTCATGAAAGCCCTAATGTCTGCCATTGTCATTCATGACATAGATTTACTCGCCGATGGCATTTGATGACGAATTGCCTTCGTTACAAAGATGAGCTTTCTAAGTTATCCGTTAGGTAGGGTTCCTTCGTATGACCTTTGTTATAATTTGTACAAATGAGGAATTCAAACAGTACGGTCCATGTTGCGACATGGCATTATATGATACAGTTACAGTCCATGCTCGTCTATGTTCTCACACAGTCTCTAAATGATAGGGTCTCCAAATGATTAGGCCTTTTGTCTCAGCTAGTCGCTGGGGAAAAGATAGCAATTAATCCTACTGATCGATGGACTGTTACACGAAGTGGTCGAACGCGTTTCAGTCGAGTTTTAATCCTAGGATAGCTCACGGAAGAACACAGAAATAGTTGCCCTATTTAACCTGTTGTGGAGTACGGATACAGAAACCAGTGATGTGCTCGAAAGTCTTCCCCGTGCCTAACTTTCGATGGCGTCTGTCTTCAAGATACGTCATGGCCAGACAGGTGCGTGTTATGTATGCAGTAGGTTAGGTTATAGATAAGGTTTCAGTTATGATACCTGTACATATTCAAGAGAACCTACTATTACAGTTACTGTTAGATTATACGATTGATCAGCGTGATTATTGATAGTACATGTATCATACTTTCTTCAATCACCTAGTACCGGTTATGTACTGATTTAATGTGTAGAAAAAAAACTTAAGAAACGGGCTACGGTACGGTCTGAACCATTGTGTGTATGTGTGTGTTGGGGGGGGGGGGTCTATTGGCAATCAAGGCGTTCTTTCTTTTGATCTGAGCTAATAAATAGCCACATCCAAGTGAGGTATATTGTGGAATAACGACGGACAGTTTCAACTTTCAGGCGTCAGGGTGAGAAGAAGAAGGTGAGAAGTTTCAACTTTGCTTTACACTAGAGATTTCATTTTAGGTTTCGTTTGTGTTTCGAGTCACGAACACAAGAGGAACGAAATGGTATCTGAGAACCTTGTCAACGCTACCTGGCTGCGTCATTGCATCGCTAGGGAAGGGAAACTACGCCAACTCCGGGAAGAAACCACTCCCCATAAAGTGTTTATATTTTCTAAGCACACATCTGGCAAATATAGCCGCGTGGGAAGCGCCCTTGTATGTGATCTAAGAGTACGTTCATGAGTACCAATTACTCAGCGGCCTCAAAATGAAAACATTACCTAGGCCAGGGCTGGCCAGGGCACTCGTTCTGGATACCACGTGACTGAAGCTGTACCCTCTCGTACCCAGGACAGAACATAGTTTTACTCAATGAATGTAGATAAAAGAGCAAGATAGTTACTGCATGCACGGTCATCATGTCGTTTTAGTCTTATCTATATCGTGTAGTTCGTGAAATCGTTACGATCAGATGATAGAGGACAGGGCTGCCCGCGTCCAACTTCGAAACCATGTACTAGGCTTGATATTGAATCAAATTGTTGAATACTAGCCAAGGTCCCAATTACACATTCTTAGCCTGCCACTACAGAAACAATCCCCTTTGACCTTTGATAGAGCGCAAATTGCCTCGGACAAAGTAGAGTTGTTGTTTTTTTCCACACGAAAAATGCGGTTGTCCACTCACGCACTCACCCTGGTGTCAAACATGCATTTCTGTATGGCAACAAACACTGTGGTATAAACGAAGCCACTGAGAACTGAGTCTATATTTAGAGATAATGAGGTCCCATTGTACTCTTCCCCCGGTAAATCACTGTACTTCATATATATCCACAGTTTTCCCCATCCAACTAGCCATGTTTACACGCCTAGAGGACCATCTTTAAACTGTTTATGTCACGCTTGCCTCTAGCGATTTGTGCGCATGTTCGGTTGACTTGCGGTTGAGTTTAGGCTCTCAGCAGGTTTGGACATGGGTTCACTTGTGGGACACAAAGAACGCCCATTCCTTCCCCATTCCGGCCATTCACATGGAAATATCTCCGGGTAACGGGGCACGGAGGTCCCCTCGCTGTACGGATAAACAGTCCGAGTTCTACCGGTGTAACAGTTCTTCAGACCCTTGTTGCTGAAAATGTTCGTAAGGAAGCACGACTCCACGAGCAGTATGTCAAGGTTCTTACCTGACTGGGTGAAGCGTGGCCAGGAGAAGGAAAGCCAGGTACAAATCTTGACCAAATGCATCTTTGTTATTTCTTGAATAATTCTCCGTATAGAGGTCGTGCGCTTATCATGACACTTGATAACGATAGCTGTCATGGGTCTCGTAGAACGAAAAGTGACGTTTTTATACTTCTTGTCATGTAGGTATATATGACTGTTTTCATCCTATGTTATATCTACCGTTTAAACGTTAAATACGAGGTTTATCACGAACGGTTCAATCCGCCATGATATTTCTAAAATATCTCTCACGAAAGCCCTAAGTTTCTTAAGGTTACCAAAGGTGTGTGATGAGGGAGGATTAAAACACTAAGACGTTTTGGATGTATTAGCACCAGGTCTGTATGTTGTGTTCGTCTGTGTTATTTGTTTAATCAGGTTTTCTTGTAGAGTGCGCGCAGCTGTGGAGTGTCTCTCTGACAACAACAAATATTTGTAGGGGACAAACATACGAGTAACAGAACCGCTAGCGTATTTCACAATATGCGCCGCTGTCACTGTATACGTATATGCCGCTTTCACTATGTTTACCCCTTTCTTAATAAGACTTTCATTCATTCATTCAAACCCCTTTATCATTGGAAGTGCATTTTTTTCTTATTTACCCGAGAAGAACATATAGATATAGTTAGCGATGGACATGAAAGGTGACAACGATACTTCGGAAAGGTATAACTACAGATATTTGCCAAGTATCGTTTAAACCTTTAATCTTTCTACACCCAGAATTGCATACATGTGTGCCTGTCGCTTGCTGTGCTTTAATCACCGTCCTCACAAGGGATAGCCTCGGACAAAGGCGGTACGTGTCGTCAACAAAGAAGGGGTATCACAAACACTGTTTCGAACATTGCAGGCGATCATTAGTATCACACAGGAACTGATCTCCTTTGCAATTTCTTATTGAATCACGGGTTGAATACCGCAGGTAATGTTATTTAGATTCGGGAGGGTAGGAGACAATGCGGCTCTGTGGGTAGGGCAGGGTGTGTAAGTTACAGGTAACGGCGAAGGTGTAGGGAAGGCGTGGGAAATAGGCCATGGCATCTTACTCATGTGTAACGGGATACAAGGGCTTACACCATGGCATTGATTATTACAAGGAAGCATAGGGGTAGGATAGTTAGAAAATAAAGTATTCTCTTGTAGTTATCCCAATGTCTAAGAAACAGCTTTGTTGTGTTATTTTTTAAAATCATGTGCCCAATGCAGCCCAAATATTTAAAAAAAACTATATCCACATTTTCAGAGAAAGGTTATGTTCCGAAATATTGAATGGGCCTTTATCGTCTTATTGTAAAAATCAATTCCATAAAAATCTTTTTCAACATTGCATCACACAAGGACTTTTAGACTAACCTCGGACAATTTACTTTTTATTTGTGGTATATGTGGCACCATTGTTCGTTTTGGTAATTCTGAGAACATGCTTTAGTACATGAGCGTATGTGCCAAAGCATTGACAAAATAGTCCCGTCACGTTTTCTGTGAAACCTAAATACAGACTAGTCCCGCTGTTGTGTCTCTTTCTCTGCGAGCGCTGACCCTAACTCACGGTACAAAGTAGTCTGAAAGGATTTAGTAAAAGCTTACCAGGGCAGTGTTCACAAATAAGGATCTCACCAATGGAAAAACTTGGGTCATGGATTCTAGAGGGTTCCGCTTGACAGAAAAGGGTCGCTAAGTATGGTGAAATACCCATTGAGAAGCGCCATTGAGTTGGTCCTATAACCAGTCATTTAGAGGAAAAAGAATACCCCCAGACAACAGCCGAGAAAGGTCAAGCCGATCAACATAGAAGGGGAAGAAATGTTACGCCCTGCTTGGTCGATTTGCGCTCAATCTTGTGAAGTAATAGGATTTAACGGCAGTACAATCAAGTTAACACTCCAACCATATTCTGCAGTCTTATTTCACGGATGAACATAACGTGATGAATAGAAGCTTTGTAGGCTGCGCTAAAGGGAAATATTGCTGTAAACATGTCGGTACAAAGTAAAAACCGCGCTTAAGACTGAGCTCGGTCTATATGCTTTTCAATAAAAAGGCATTCACATAAGAAAGTGAAAGATATCATTCTCACATGGTTGCATTGCATATAGTCAATAATTTGCTGAAAGCAACCTATGCCAACAAGACTTTTCCATTATGGTTGGAAACAGAAACCATTAATCATACACAATATTGTATTTCCTAGTTCAAAACAATCTCCACCACCTATCTAGACACACTCATGTAACGTTATATGTGATTTCTAATTATAGAAAAATGGGACGAATCCACACAAAATGTGATGCTAGTACATACACTTTCCTCTGTGTTATGATATACCATTCCCCTGTGTATAACTCGCTTAGTCTCGTTAACAAACCAACCATCTGCCGTTGACAGACGGTAAATGCCACACAAAAGTCGATCAGCCGTGAACTTTAACTCAACATTTACCCACGCACAACTGCACACTGTTTGGGCTGCACTTGAACCGGCGCGTTGGCCATATTGGATTTCGAACCAACACACCTCGGTGACGTCATAATTGTCCCCATCCAGGATATCCCGTATGTAGCCTGTAGGGTCGGAATGCCACTTGTGGGTCCTCTGTGCCGTTTGGATCAATAGTTTTGGGCCAAGTGGGGGTTATAGCGGGCATTTCGTGACCAAGGCGTGTAGTTAAGTACATTTACCTGGTAGTCAGTTCCCAGAGAGACGTTACACAGTGCAGCCATGGTCGTCTCTGCGTGTTGGGGCCGCAGGGCCTTACTGAACTTTAATAGACCCTTCAAACTACAGGTAACTAGCATCTATGTGTATTGTATCATTGAGAAATACCCTTGTTTGGTGATTGTCGCTAATACTGTCAGATACGGATAACGGCAAACTGTTCGACTCTATGTCGTGTCTAATATTTTGCTCGCTGAATGACAGTGACAGCTCTCTAGCCTTGCCCTATGCCATTATCTTTTATTAGACCCTTGTTATTTGATTGTACATTTGTTTAGTATCATAAAAAGGTTGCCTTATTTATATACCAATTTGGTAAGTAAATACAAGGAAATATATTAAGTACGCCTTGAATTTACATGACTTGAATTACATTGCCTTAAGGGTTGATATCTGTGCGCAAGCAAATATCCTTATTCTATACCAATACAAAACAATTACGGTAAAGTTTGTAAGAAAAGTCACTGTCTAATACCAATATGGTGATGTGTTATGACGGATGATACAAAAAAATGTGTAAATTTGTAATTAGTTTGTCGCATATCGAGAGTTATGTTGATTTTATTGTTCAGTTGTGAAGGTATAGATTTGGAAAAATCCATTTCTGCAAAGTATTAGAAGTTGGTATCTTGTCAGTAATTCAAGGGTCAGGTCACGTCTATCGTAAGGCAGGTTTTTATATTAAGGGCATTCTTGGGACGGTCGTGGATGTGTTGTACATAATTCGTGGGTGTGGCAAAAAATAACTGCCCTACGTCCTTGTCCATTGTCGGTTCTCCCATAGTCCCACTGAAAACCCGACAAAACATGTCGTACGACGAGTGTTGCCTCGCTAATTCTGATTTATGCATGAAAAAAAATGCAACGATGATGTAGCGGCTATCGTGTTGAGTCGGTTGAGCGACTCGGTTTGACAAATTGTCCACAAGCACAACGAGAGCACTTTTGGCTGATAAATGAGGCGTATCCCATGGACGATTGAACGGTCAAGGACCTTCCCTCGGGAACATGCATGTTTTCCAACTCTACCCACATTCATCTTAACCATTGGAATGTCATGGCTACAAAAAAAAAATTCCCGATTAAAAATTACGGTCGTGTCAAACGATCTATGATTTTAGATTCAATACAACATAATCGACTGAGCTATGTCGTGTCAATCGTAGAAATATTAATCAGACTTTCAAGTTTGATTAACTTACACTGTTGGGTTTACAGTAAAAACAACCATCCCCTTTTATTCCATGTTGTTGTAATTTTGACGATTGTAAATAAACACATATTGAGCTGACTTTAGCATAGATGAATCGTTGTTCATGCCGGGTTCAAATTTCACGTCTACAGTCCTACACATTCCGTACTGTGTTCTCAAGTGTGGGCTTTCCGCGCCATGTGAAAGACTAGGTGGCTAATTCTTGGAGTACCTCAAGCAGCTGTCAATGACCTCTTCCAGTTCTGTACAGGCCTTCAACTTTTTCTGCTCTTATTTTCCAGTTGAGAGGCTTGAGGGAAGGTCGTCTTGAGGGCATTCCTGAGGAACCTGGGAAAAAGACTAAAGGTCGCACTCCAGCCATGACTGAGACTCACGACTCGTTCCCAACCTCCGTCGACATGCGGAAATCGTCTCCGCCGAAAACAGGCGGCCGGAGAAGAGAGTCCATCAGCCACACTCTGCAGCTTGCCTTGTCAGAAACTCGTCCAGAGTTGCCCGTTCTAAGTCATCCCGTTGCGCTGTCAGACCTCACGTCACCCGACCAGCAGGGGTGGTTATTTTCCGAGACTGACGGTACCAGGTACTGGTGCGTGGTGGCGGACATGTTGTTCTGCATGTTCGAAGAAGAATCCTCCGAACAGGCCATCAAGGTTCTCGTTTTACCAGGCTATGACGTCAAGGCTCTCACGTTTCAGTCGGAAAAAGTTCGCGCAGAGCCGAGCGATCATGACGACGACGAGCATGACGAAAAACAACAAGACACGCTCAAGAGAGCGCGCAGCTTGACGACATCGGGGATGGGAAAGTTCCAGTTCCAACTTTCCTACGAGAATTTCGAAGACGCAGGGTTAGTGTTCAGTGCAGAGGATGAGGCCGAAGTGCAGTCGTGGGTGAAGGCACTAACCGCGTCTTCCGAACTAGATCCAGACTTTTTCACGGACTCAGGTACTGAGCAAGATGGCGAGAGCTCAGAAGAAAACGCAGTCTCTAAGCTAAGCGCGTATAAACCGTCGCCAAAGCAAGCCAGAAAAAGAATGGACCTTGTCAACCAGTCTCTATGCAGTAGCAGCGATTCCGAAGACGACCAGCGGCGTGTGCAAATCGCACCCATATCCTCCTTACAGACTCCGACCAAAGACAAGGGAGCGCTCAGTAGAGAAAGTAGCCCAAGAACATCGCCACAACTTTCTCGCAAGGCGGCGCACTCTCCAAAACCTAAAGTTGTGTCCAAACTCTTTGGCAACAAGTCTCCAATGCAGAAGAAAAAGAAACTAGAAAGGCAACATTTGCGAGCAAATACAGCATGTTTAGCCATACTCCTCGCCATGCAAAAAATGGACTCTCCCAAAATAACAATGGACCATTCTAAAATACTTGCACTAAAAAAATGAATCACCCCAGTCCAAAACTGAGTCTTCCAGTAGCACCTCAACACAATATGGACCAATCCACAACCATATCCACTAATTGATTAACACTTCTGCTAAAGAATGGACTTTTTCATAATCATTCCAGCTCAAAATTGAAAGAAATAATTAAAGAATCCTCCCCTTGCAAGAATGGGATATTCCGTGCCATTTCCATGTAAACCAGTCGAAAAATATCCGCTGAAAATTACACTCTTGCGCATAATCAACCCAGTTCAAAATTGAATTAAAAAAGATCAGCCCCAGGGAAGAATGAAGTTTTCCATAGTATACATATGAAGATTTGACAGGAGACGAAGGAAATGACCAAAAACAACATATTTGGGTCAATTCAAAGTCACCGAGAGGGTTTTAATATAATATTTGTAATATGTTTGAACTATTTTGATTAAAAGAATGTCTAAGTCACAACAGTTCTAAAGTGTTCAAACAATTAGAATTGAAACTTATAACATGTTTGAACTCATTTCACATACGTTGGAAACATTTCGAACGTAACTACACAAAAATCTCTTTATTTAGAACAGTTTCAAACCATCTATCCAAATGTTTCAATGTTCGAACAATTTGTAACAAAAGATTTTCACAATTGCCCTCATAAACGAAGGTGCTAAGTCCTCCTGTGTGTTTCTGCCTATTTTCGGTGGCCGCGCTAGACCACCAGCGGATTTGTTTTGACGGAGCGTCACCCGCGAGCGACGATGTACACTGTTCGGCACCGCTAATATCCGGCATTTTCCCGCTCCAAAACACTCCACAAGACCCACGTTTTCAGTGTTTTGCCTCTTGTGCAACACGATTCGATTTGCATTACTAACGGGACGAAAATGATAGAAAAAATTCACCCCGTCCCGGCGTCCGTCCCAAAAACATGAAAATATATTTTCTTACAGATTCAATCACAAAAATCAACAGCATGGGATTCCAAATTTTCGCAACGGCCGACCATTTATCATGGTTGAACTTCCTTCCAAGGCGTGCGATAGATAAACATTCCCGGCACATAATAGTCACTAGTACCAGACTAACGCAAGCTCATGATGATAATAGGGAGAAAGTTTGTCAGTGAAGTTTGGCCACCAGAGGGTACATTCATTTAACGTTACAAGCTAGCGCAAAGGGGCGAATCATTGACCTTACCGGGGACTGACTCTACTGGCCTAATCATTCCTTTTTTGCCGAATTCTACGATCCATACGCCCGTACGTAGGACATGTAGGAAGGCACCGCCTACCACCCGCCTTTGATCATGTATGAAGTCGGCGGCAGAGAGAGATCATCAATCAATTTTGACAGGAGTGTCGCGCCAGTCTGAGGAGAAACGATCTCCCGTGTTGTGTTGAAGAATTTGGAGTTTGAAAATATCTGGAATAACTAATGCTAGAATAAACATTCACAAAATCATTGATTTAACTTGTTTTCTGTTATAAAATTTCCTAAACTGCAATTTAACCACTGAGTTTAAGGGAACATGGTGTTTTCCCGATAATCACGTTAAATGTTTATGTCCGGTCTTTCCTCCTCGTAAGCAAACTTCAAGCTTGGCCAGGTGCAAGGCACTCGGGGTCAATGACCTGTAGGTCATATGTAGTATTGAAAGTGACAGAAGTGGCAAATATTGTCAAGAAAGCCCAAAATAAATCGTTTTGAATATATGTATGCCAAAAATGGGAATGTAGTCCTTTAAATATTTGTTCAAGCCACATATACAGCAAATTTCAGGTCATTCGGTTGAAATACAAGGGCGCAGGAGGCCAAGATATGCTAAAAATAGCCTAAAAACCTCAATAAAATCACTTTCAAGGTCAATATCAAAAAAAGGAAAAGAACGTACATTGGTTTTTGCCTACATTACCTCTGTACCAAATTTCAGGTCATTTGGTCAAAAAATGACAGAGATGAATCGATTTGAAGATTTGACAGGAGAAGAAACATGAGAGAAAACAATATGTTGAGCCATACTTATGGCTAAACATAATTAGGAGTTAACATCGTGCACAAAGTCTCTACACTAAAGGACAAAGTAACCGGTCAGCTCGTTCGATCAAAGTACATGAGAAGCGATTCCAACACGAAACTCGAAGATGCAGTTATCTCTGGGCAGCTCCACAGAAAAGGCAAGCTGTCGTGGTCCAAGTGTTACTGCATTGTGAGCGGTCGCCAGCTTTACTGCTACAAGTCTCATAAGATGGACAGTGAGCCGGATGTAGTAGTTTCGTTTGCAGGCGCCTCGGTGGAGAGCTACGAGACAGAGAAAAGACCACATGCTTTTAAAATCACCGAGGTTAATGGCAAGACAACATTCTTGTCTGCAATGGACTCGGCCGAACTAAACCGGTGGACGACAGTACTTAAGGCTGCAGTATACACAAATGAAGAGAACAGCAAAACCTTCAAAAGCAGTTTTTCAAGTAGCTCGGGATCCGAACCCCAAACCCCGAGCATCATCATATCACAAGAAGATGACGGCTCTGCTGAAGACGATTCAGAAAACGACTTGTCAGATAGCCATAGCATCTCTAGATTCAGGTACTCCAAAAATAGCTTCCAAGACAGCTATGGAATCTTCGAGAAGCACCTGCCTGGACCAAACAACGAAGGACTTCTACTCGTAGATGACAGTGATGAAAAGTCCAGTGCAACGGTGAGAGAAGTTCAACTCTAACTCTTTGTAAATGTATACGTGTGTACTCTAAGCAGAGGTTGAATGGTGAGACATTAGGCATGATTTCTGAAAGCTCACTCATCCATTGGATATCAGAAAGCGGAGCAAGTTAAAAGAATTATACAATCTTCAGATTCAACTTCTTATTGACGAGTACAAAGCGTTACATATGTATATAGAATGAGCTAATATGATGTTTATGCTTGACGACTGTACCACTGAGGTACTGGACGTATCATACCACAGAGATAGACCAGCGCTCGGAAGATACGTGTTGTTTAGTTTTTCCATACATGTTCTCAGTTAATGTTTTGATCTATAAATTACGATTGAATCATTAAAATTTTCTAGCTTGCGTGCAAGAATGTCATCAAATGTTACCCTCCCAACATTTACCAGTCACAGCTATTTTAGGAAATTGCTGACGCAACTCCATGAATGATTTACAGGGTTCTGATTGGACCGGAATGTTTGCGGGAGACTCAGAGGACGACTCCGACACGTCCGATGATGACGACTCAGCGGTAAGAACAGCTTTGAAATACTTTTATGTACATTTTAATCAGCGGTGCAGTCGACTAGCATAAGGTAAAATGTTCTCTTTGCACTCGAGAGGTCGCGGTTTCTAACCCAGTGGGGGCATGATCATACCGTAACCGTATACATTGGAAATGGTGGTCTCTGTTTAGCCCCTTGGCCTTGCTGCCGTGGACCTGTGTGGTCCAAGGGCTGTAGATACGGGGATGGACACCTCCTCCCCCCGCCATATACGCCGAAGGATATTGATTTTCAGCTTACATTTTATCCACAATTTGAAAGAGTTTAGTTGCTACTAGGTTTCGTGTATTTGTACAGTGAAACAATGAAATGTCTGTAATACAGTGTTCCTTTACTCGTAAACATGCTGAAATCTTGCTAAATATTCTTCAACTGCATTTTGAAGTTACAGCAAATAACCCGCCCGCGTTCGTCCCCAAATTACTTTGAAAAAAAAAAAAACAGTTGTGACAGGTTAACTGATATGCAAAGAAACGTTACCGAATTCCTCCTTCACTATGCAGGGTGGTCTTTTTAGTTCCACTCGTTACAGTTTACGGATGATTGTCTTACCAATCGAAATGTAGTACCAAGAGAAATGTAGTATCATTTGACACACACTAGCACGCTAGTTCTACAGAGGTTTATTTAATATGAAGTGCCTGCTAATATTTGAGAGGGCGTGGAGGAAAAACTATTTTGTGTTTGCGGACGATTTAAGTGTTTGTGCTCGACACAATCACCGGACACGAATCGATCCAAATTGGCACGTAGACCCGCTGGATTCTTCCGTTCCTACGTCCTACGTAAGTGTCTTCTGTAGGTATAGCTATTATACAACTACTTCGTCTAGAGTTCCCAAAGTATCAGAGTTTAACGTTAGCAGTACGTGTGTTGGACCAGTTTTTGAATCAAAGTACATGTCATAATTGATCCCATCAGTCATTAGTAGGGTAGACTTGATCCATATATGATATTTGATACGCACTAATAGAATTGTTGTGCACAACTGGGTGCAACGTACCAATTCAGATATTTTGTGTATCTTTAGAATTTTTCAGATTACGTTATGAAGTTTTTGGCCCCTGTGTGTATTACTATTTGTGTTACCATTGAACTGGTCTTCAAAATGAACACCATTGAAATTGTTTTTCGATCTTTGAACTGTTTTCTTGTTAAACCTTTGTACTAGACTGACAGACCGAAAAAAATCGCCATTTTATGACATCTAATATTACACGTTCTAGGTACGGCAACTGGCATATCTGTTTAAGTGAATTCAAGCAGGTAGATTTACGTCTCGAGACGCATATGAAATGACAAAGATTCTCCTTTCCCAGTTCCTATCTCTACCAATAACGAGAAACAAGAGTACGTCTGCTTCTGTTGGGGACCTACCAGTAGCCATGGCGAACGAACATGTCAAGAAAACAAGAAACCAGTCCGGAGACTCTGAGCTGGAGGGACTCAACTTAGAGCACGGCAGAAGTTGGGAATTTCAAGAAGGTGAGTTACGTTCTTTGTTTGTTTGCAATTTAGCACACAGTCTTATGCATTGTAAAGACGTCCTTTCCAATTCCACCACAACAGTCTATATATCATCATTAGTGAGTAAAGAATGAATACAGAATCTTACAGTAGATTAGCCACCTTGTTCTGTACTCGAGCTCACTGGCTGTTAATGTACGCTTTAATTTTGTCACCTGCAACTATGTTTTGGGGTATGAATTTTCATTAGATATTATCATAATGAACATGTAACCAAAGTTGAAACCTACAAACGCAAAGGTTTTACATTTAGTAATATATCTATTAACATTCCAGTCTTTCCAACTTAAAACTATTTCACCATACTCCGGGTGTATGTCATATATCATATATCACCATTTTCCCTGTTTTAGTTGTAATATAAAGTCGGTGGATGAAGTTGTCATAGAATTACTATATTGTTTATTTGAGCAATTGTTTGACAGGCTGATTTGCGCTACATGTGAACGAGCAATAGGTGTTGCTGAGAAACATGGCTATTTAAAAGAGTTTAGCCATGTTGAAGCGTGACTCACTTCTTTATTCTAGGATTACGGCATGTCTAAAGCTCCCAGGGTCATGACATCAATAACAAACGTTATTTTCTCCAAAGCTGGTGACACGTCGGGATCGGAGCTTGAGATAAAATGGCAGCAGGAGCTCAGAGAGATGCAAAAACAACAACTACTCGCCGAGATGCTGGCGCAAAAAGAACAGATCCTGCAAAAGAAGGTAAATACATGTATTTCAAAACCAAAGTTGGTGCGTGCATCATTCATCCATAGGGTTTGAGGTATATGTTACGATGTACACTGTGTTTCCTTATTGTAGAAAATGTGTAACTGTATTTTGTATTGGAGTTTAGTACACCTGTGTAATCTCGTAAGTAATGTTAATATCACTGCAGGCATATTTCTCATGAGAGGAATATTGCATACTTTCGTGTATAGTTTCATATATTACCACAACCAAATTCTTTATACCTGCCAACGTTTCCATATCTTGTATACTGTCACATTTTTACAAGTCGGGACGATATAACCTCATCCTTTTGATTTAGCCTAAACTGCTGCACCGCTCCTGGCCACCTCCGAAAAATAATGCTAAACGACAATAGTTAGCTCCTAAATTCTGATCTTTTGGAATCGCGAAAGGCTAGCGCTCGCCAAAGGGTTTGACGTCTTACTGCGTATGTCATACATATGGTTTGAGCTTGATATGTATCTTTTTACTCTCGTTGACAAACAGAGCGTCCTCCCCTCGCCTGTTGAGGTGGAGAAAAAGAAAGAGGAGATCACCACGAAGTACGAGCGGGCCCAGGAAGAGGAGGAACTCCGTGCGCTGAGGAAAACTACCATACTGAACCAGAGGAGGAACTCCGCACAACTCAAGGTGGACGGAATCACCAAGTAAGGATCGATGTCTTTGATTAGAGTGGCATTTTTGTGTCTTACATGCTTATTTGGCTGCAATATACATAATCTTATTCATTTTCAATTATTTTTTGAAAAACACTCTCCTGTATCTGGATCAGCAGCTTCAAGTGAGAACTGTTCAACTTGCCAACATTTCGGCATCGAGTCAGCTGTCTTCATCAGGGTGTCATGAACTGTGCTGCTGCAAGGTGGCGTTGCGGCAAAGATGCGGTTCCAAACGTGGCCAACTTAACAAAGATGTTCACCAAACATAATTGAAATGCTTATAGGAAATTATAGCGCTGCAGTACACGTACGTTAAATTTCAAAGCGGCTTCAAACGTATGCCTTCTTACACCGGATAAAACATAGTCTTAGAACAAGGGATTTCAATTCCTTTGTACATTTTTTGCAGGAGATTAAATCTACCAAAGAGCAAGGCAAAGGCAAAGGGCAACGTCGAGACAGAGGCCTTGACGAAACAGTTGAACGAGCTGAAATTAAGGCAAACAGAGTTGGCCAGAGAACTCTCGGTGAGTGAGACACACAAGGTCAGTACATCAACTCCAAGATCTACTAGACAAGGGATTCAATTAAAGATATATTCTTAGGCTCACCTCTCCTATTGTACCAACGCCCAAAAGCGATAGCAACATCATCATGTTATGAGTGTTTGACTTATTTGACGTTATGCTTAAACCTACACATACAAGTACAATATACATTTCAGGTGTTGTAAGCTAAATTTGAAGTAGGTAGGGGTATATTAAGGCCACTGTATGTATCCTTGTGAAGAAAACTTGAACGTGTATATGTACATGTATGTAGTAATAATACATTCTACGCAAATTAGATAACCACGGTGATCATTGCGTTTTCTCAGGCCGAGATGCTACAAAGTCTGGAGTACAAGAAAGACCTCGAACTCCGCATTATGGAACAGGAGCTGCGCGTGCGCAGTGACTCTCTCGGAAACCATTCCCTCAGGAGCATCGACGAGCAGTCGGACCATAGCAGCAGCCCGGTTTCCCTAAGAAAACAGCAGTCCTTGGATACGCCCAAGAAAACTAGCCCATTCGGAAAACGCAAACACCGGTCGTTGGATGCCAAACATAGTCGTCCCCAGAACCGCATATTTGACGCCCTCGCAAGTCCTTTGATGTTGCGAAAGCAAGCCGCTGTTTCAGCGAAACACAGGACCTTAGATGAACCAATCACAAACGAGAGAGTAACAAGAGTGGACCAACCAGAAGACAGCTCTGAAGTAGAAACAGCACAGAACTCGAGTTCAGAAGGAGGGAACGAGAGTTTGCTGGAGCCAAGTCTTCCAAGTCCGTCAAAATCTCCAAGGTGGGGACTGGTAGTTTTAAATAACACGATCTCAATCTCAAGTGTCAACATGAATGATATAACAACATTCTGAATCAATGAAATAGATTGAATAGATGAATAGATGAAAAATAAGTTTCTACGTTGTGTCAGTTGTTAACTCCCACATTTAATGATCAAAGATGTCACTTCTAAACGATTTGGAATGGGAAAAAAATCTTGTTGTGTTTATTTTTCAGGAACCCAAAGAAGAAGCACCAGTCAGCTATAGAAACCAGAGACGTAAGTGAAGCACTCGGTCTCCAAGGCGACAGTGACGTCACATCTAGAAGACGCTCGAACACAGACCCAGACAACCGTGACGTCAGAGAGGAGGGCATGAAGGACGGCATCAGCGCAAGCGCACTAGCTGAGATAGAGGTATACATAGTGTCAATCGTGTTTTAAATCGTGTTTACCTTAATACATGTCTTCATTACTATTGCTCCTACGCAACAGTAAAGCGTGATTGTTTAGTTGAAGTCTTTAAGACAAAAAAACGGGACATATGAAGTGTATTATTGAACTACCTTTTCTTCCTGTCAACAGGCGTTTGAAGATTTCATCAAGAACTTCTCATCGACGACATAAGGGGTGCTTAAACACAAGAGACCGCCGCCTCTCTGTACGATATATGTTGCAATTGGACATTATCTATACATATTACACATTATGCTTGTGCAAAGATGGATTTCACATATCGGAAAAAGAAAATATGTATGTAGTACTACATAAACGCTCTTTGGTATCTATGTGAACACTCAACGTACTTTCGGCTGATTCTCACGAAAGTTTGCGACGCGAAAAACGCATAGAGGACCTACATGTATCTAGCTCCATAACTGTATTGAATAAAGGATTGTGAAAGCTATACCGATTAGATATGATTAATTTTACTCCTTAGCTATATAGGTCATTTTGTAAGGGAGAGCTTTAGAGAAGGGCCTGTCAATGGCTCATGCAACTTTGACGTTGAAAGTTATTGTACGCTAGACAGTTTGTAATATGCTACGTTGTACATAGTACATTGAAGAAACAAGTTTTCTCAATGCTGTGGCAGTCCGAATATTCGCTTGGAATCAAACTTCTGTATTTCTACGCTACCGTATCACAAAGGGTATATCTATTTATGTATATACAAGTTGCCAATTGGACGTCATCGAGGATATCAGTCCAGACCTTTGTGTACAAAATGATGTTTCATACTGCAATAAAATCATGTTGAAGAAAACTAAGTTGTCATAGGAAATCGGTTAAGATCTCCAAGCAGATATTGGGTCGAATTCGTCGAAAGATAGTGCTGTTTTCTGAGTGATGACCGGGCCTCTCTGACAGTCCCTTGCCCCATATAGGCAGATGCACCATTGAGTAAAAAGTCACTGTCAAACGGATGATGTCCATACAGATCTTGACTCTACTAATTTCGTACAAAATGTGATGCATACATAAATCTAGGTGGCGCTTCGACGGGCGGACATGGTGTCAAATGGGCTCCTGGCACGGCGCCTACAAATCGATCATTTTTGTTTACTAGTGTCTTACAGGTAATTCTAGATGCATGCAAAGGTGTTTGCACCTATTCGGGAAAGGTTTTGCTAGCTTTACGCCTGTTGTCTTGCTCATTTTCACATTTCAAAAGCGGGACTATATACCCTATCATAGCCCAATCTGCAGTACCGTTCCCGACCGTATCCTGAAAAGTGGCTAAGACGACCGTCAAATTGCCAAATTTCCGTCTTTTCGGGAATGGGGAAATCGCGAAAGGCTCGCAAGGGGGGTTAAATTTGTGAGGCTTATTTGACTTTGTTTTCGATAATGCGATCATTCAAAAGCTAGAATGACAATATGTAAGACATTTCACAAAGAAAACCATCGGATATTAGCTCAAATTGTACGTTTCCTTATCAATGGAAGTGGTCGAGTGTATATGTCCTGTAAATTGTCACGTTCTCAAGGGCTACCACATCCAACTTCCACTTATATTTTGTGAAACAAAGACGTTGAACAAATCCAAGGTATTTCTGTTCGTCTTTTTATCCATAGATTCAATTTTCCTTATAAATGCTGTAAGGTGTGTGGATTACTTGTGGATGCAATATAACCTTGACCGCTGGGGGAGCCATTTGATAGGCCCCGGGTTGAAAGAACAAAACTTTTTTTTTACGTTACCTCCTATGAAAAGACAATGATACCGGCTTTAGTTTCATTATACCGTGTTCTGTGTATCAATATTTTATAACCTTCGTTTTTAAATTGCCATAACCTTTACTGAACGCTATGCTGCCCTTACGACTGGCTATTAAAGCTATGGGACTGCGTGAGGAGGGAGTGAGTGGGTTCGCATCAGCTTTGGGGGTGTCCAGAGGATACCATCCACTACATTAAGTCAGAGTGGCCATCTGTACGGCTGAATTTGCAATGATGAAGGTGGACTGAATGACTTCGATGATACTTCAGGAGGGCTTTGGCCGAAACAGGAGCGCAGGAAGAAGGTAACGCAAAAAAGTTGACAGGAGAGCATCATTCTATAATCTTTTCACATTTCAATCAAATGTTGGTCGTAGCTTATATTGCGACAGACCGTTTTTGAAGCAAAATGACGATTAATGTCATATCATGTCATTGGCAACCGAGTCTGAAGAAAAGTGAGTACATTGAACACTATCATAGTATATCCATGTGGATTTGGCGTTCTATCTATGGATGCTAGGTTTTAAACAAATAGCGTTAGATGCATTTCATGTAAGACACGTTGATGTGATGGTATGGTTTTGTGCAATTGGTTGAATGCTGCTAATGGAATGTCAAAATTGTGCATATAAAATTGTGTGTGTAATAAACTTCAAGTTTCATACTTCATATATGCTTTACCATGTATTCCAAAATCGTGATTCTGATTGATTATGTTGTTTTCCCCCTTAGACCAACAGTTCCTAGTACGATATGTCTGATATATTACGAGATTCTACCATTGTATTTTGATTGTGACCTTCTGATGTGTGTTATGAACCAATCGTCAAAGTGTCCAGGAATCTATTTAAAATGTTCCCATGCACGTAGAGCACGTTATAATAGGATTCCTTATTTTATCTTTCTTTTATTTACTTCAATTTCACCACAAAACAATAACTTAAATAAGAGCAACTCGCATGTTTTGGCTTACTGTACTGGACTGTAATACTCAAACCTGCAGACAATGACGCCTTCTCAAAGTAGACAAATTATTTTATTTTCTTCCTCCTCATACGGTATATAAATCAGAATCCTGAGATACTGAAATTTTTACCTGGTTCAACATAAAGGAAAGCATTGCTACAGGATACAAGTATGTATACCTATAGAAGCATTGTGCAGTATGTAAAATTGACACTTAGCCCTTATGCAATGCTACTACATTTTCTTTGCAAATATAGCTATGAAGAAATTGTGCAGTAGAAAAGTGATTTAGTATTGATGGCAAAATATGCATAATTGTAAGTGTAAGACAAGAACACATCTTCATTTTTAATCCAAAGGTAAGGTACAAAATGCAACGGAATCAATTATTGCTTTTGACTGCATTATACATGTACCAAATTGAAATCTAAACATTCCAAAAATATCCAAATTAGGATGTTGTTGTTTTGAAAGTCGAAACTCTATAATTGTCAGCCTCTAAACACAAAAGTTTACCTCGATAATCAGACTTTGATTGATTGTAGTAACTGTATAAAAGGTGACTGGAAGGTCTCGACATAAGCAAGTATAAAAGCTATGGTACTGTTTTGGCAAGGGGCCCTGACTGGGAATGTACAGTACATGTAAGTAGAGTGGCACACTGCACAAAGGTAAACCTTGGATCTTATGTTTTTCCTGTTGAATGTAACAAGACAGTATTTTTTACAACTATATCATTACTAAGTATGACAAACTACTAACGTTATACCTTCATTTCAAATTACAAACACTGGTCATGTTATCTAAACTCTTACATTTGAACTGCAAAACAACATTTTCCTTTGTCATAAATGTGCATTGACCTAATAATATATAAAATCATTTTTCTTTGCTACAATCATTGGTACAAAATCGTTCATCACAGTTCATCTTAGATAAAATATCATATATGGAAATGAAACATTTTACCACTTGCATCAATAAGCATTGGTAATAAGAATTCTATCTAACTACATTAAAACTCACACATCTAGTACAAAGTACTACATGTATTCACATTGGAATGTTGTTGTGCTTTTCATAGCAGTTGCGAATATAATATACAAATCATCTTGATATTCATTGTCAATAGCATTGTAAAAAATATACAAACTTATCAAAAATCATTCTATTAAAAAAGTTGCACTTCTTGAGTAAAATTTATTTTTCCACAACTCATTGATTTGGTACATGAATATACAGTTGATAGGAAGTTAAACTTATTTCTTGCAGCAATAATTAGAGCGGTGGTCCAACATACTTCTAGTTTCCTCCCATGGCCTCCCATTGCTGAAAGTAAACATAAGAAAATATTAAACTGAAGTTTATAAAGTACTTTTTCATATTTACACATAGACTCATTATAATTTTCCTCAAACAGTCAAATAATAGTTTTCATCGATGGGGATTTACGGATATCACAAGTCATATTCTGTTTACATCTGTCGCAGAGACTGATCAGAACTTTCCAGGCAATCATCTAAAACCATCTGAAGACTGAAGCCAATATAAGCTTGGGGCATGATCACACCTTTGGCAGAAAGAAGTTGACTGTTACTCAGCCATACAAACTTTCTGTCAGACACACATATTGAAAAGCTAGATTAATGCATGAACGGGTGAGTGAGTGCATGCCATGAGTGAATGATTGAGGTTGTGAATGAATGAGTGAGTGTGTTAATGAGTAAGTGCACGAGTCAGTCAATTGGTGGTAAAGTGAGTGAGTGAGTGTGTGAGTGCGTGTGTGTGTGAGTGAGTGAGTGGGTAAGTGAGTGAGTGAGTGAGTGAGTGTGTGAGTGAGTGTGTGAGTGAGTGTGTGTGTGTGAGTGAGTGGGTGAGTGAGTGTGTGAGTGAATAGAGTACCTTCGCTCTTTCCATCACAGCCTTCTTGCCAGCCTTTGGAGAAGACGGTCGTCCGCTGGCTTTCGCAGCAGAATTGACCGGCTCACCAGTACTAATTTTCTTTCCTACACTGGGTCTGGAAGATGTTGTTTGCTTTTTAGCGTCAGTCTTGCCAATGGACACTGTTGCTGAGCTCTTGTATGTTGTTGCTGGACTGTTGGTTGTTTTGCCCAACTTTGGAGAGTCCTGGAATGATTTTTCAGGCAAATCAAGACATTAGTAAGAGCAAAATAGAATATGACCAATATATATTTATACAAAGTAATCACAACAGAGTAATGTCATCTAATGACTGTTTAACATTTGTGGTATGATAAATTATCAGCACAGCACTGATGCTGTTTATCCTTTAATCAAGTAAATAGGACTTTGTAAACAAAATTAAAAGGCAATATCATGTTGTATTCCATATCATCAGCTATATCAAGACTACACAGACCACTAATATACTATTGGAATCATTATGGGACATGCATGAAGGTACATGCACATCTACATATTGTGTATCTACAGAGAGAAAAAAAACAAAAACAACAGATGACCAAAACGTCTTACACTTCTAGCAACTATGTGTACATACCTTCCTCCCAAATACAGGAGAAGGGTTGGAGTCCTTGAGAGCTTTACTAAGCTTGGCTTCTGTCTCCTTTAATTCCTTCTCCAGGTCCACTAGAGTCTCACTAACACCTTTGATTTCATCTTCAAGTTTCTGCAATCAAGAATTCAGCAACCATCAACGCGTAAAAGGTACTCAATGTAAAATTAAGACGATGTTCCAAGTCACTTTTCTGGTCGTTTACTTACACAGTAAGTTGACAGAACCCTACAGCATTGCATAACAATGTCCAGGAAATGTGACATCAAATAAGTACCCAATTCAGCCCTTTGGTTGCGATGCATTGTCTTATCAATAAACATTTCCATATTATCATCATTATTATCCTCATAATTATTGTATTGCGTCATACAAACGTTTAGAAAAGAGTCAGTCACATCTATGTGATGTTTAAATGTACCTGATCTGTGATGAACTTGTCTTTGAGAGCCTGTTTCTTGGCTCGCAGCTCGACACGTTTGTTGCGCTGTTTGTCCTTCTCCTCCTGCAGCTCTGCCTTCCTGTTCTCCAGCCTCGTCACCTCCGCCTGCGCCCTCTCCTTCCCGTACCTGGGACCTGGGGAAACCACTTCATTTTAGCATCATTGTAAAAGATATCAGACTGAGCAAAAGCTATAACACATTTTTTTCAACTGATAATCTTTTAATTTGAAACCCTGACATTCTAAGAGAAAATTCTCTATCCTTGTTTTTATCAATTCATGAAATTTTTCAATCTTATTACTTACTTTTGTTTTTCTACATCCCTATTAGGCATAAAGATTAATCAAACTAGAAAGGCAACATTTGCGAGCAAATACAGCATGTTTAGCCATACTCCTCGCCATGCAAAAAATGGACTCTCCCAAAATAACAATGGACCATTCTAAAATACTTGCACTAAAAAAATGAATCACCCCAGTCCAAAACTGAGTCTTCCAGTAGCACCTCAACACAATATGGACCAATCCACAACCATATCCACTAATTGATTAACACTTCTGCTAAAGAATGGACTTTTTCATAATCATTCCAGCTCAAAATTGAAAGAAATAATTAAAGAATCCTCCCCTTGCAAGAATGGGATATTCCGTGCCATTTCCATGTAAACCAGTCGAAAAATATCCGCTGAAAATTACACTCTTGCGCATAATCAACCCAGTTCAAAATTGAATTAAAAAAGATCAGCCCCAGGGAAGAATGAAGTTTTCCATAGTATACATATGAAGATTTGACAGGAGACGAAGGAAATGACCAAAAACAACATATTTGGGTCAATTCAAAGTCACCGAGAGGGTTTTAATATAATATTTGTAATATGTTTGAACTATTTTGATTAAAAGAATGTCTAAGTCACAACAGTTCTAAAGTGTTCAAACAATTAGAATTGAAACTTATAACATGTTTGAACTCATTTCACATACGTTGGAAACATTTCGAACGTAACTACACAAAAATCTCTTTATTTAGAACAGTTTCAAACCATCTATCCAAATGTTTCAATGTTCGAACAATTTGTAACAAAAGATTTTCACAATTGCCCTCATAAACGAAGGTGCTAAGTCCTCCTGTGTGTTTCTGCCTATTTTCGGTGGCCGCGCTAGACCACCAGCGGATTTGTTTTGACGGAGCGTCACCCGCGAGCGACGATGTACACTGTTCGGCACCGCTAATATCCGGCATTTTCCCGCTCCAAAACACTCCACAAGACCCACGTTTTTAGTGTTTTGCCTCTTGTGCAACACGATTCGATTTGCATTACTAACGGGACGAAAATGATAGAAAAAATTCACCCCGTCCCGGCGTCCGTCCCAAAAACATGAAAATATATTTTCTTACAGATTCAATCACAAAAATCAACAGCATGGGATTCCAAATTTTCGCAACGGCCGACCATTTATCATGGTTGAACTTCCTTCCAAGGCGTGCGATAGATAAACATTCCCGGCACATAATAGTCACTAGTACCAGACTAACGCAAGCTCATGATGATAATAGGGAGAAAGTTTGTCAGTGAAGTTTGGCCACCAGAGGGTACATTCATTTAACGTTACAAGCTAGCGCAAAGGGGCGAATCATTGACCTTACCGGGGACTGACTCTACTGGCCTAATCATTCCTTTTTTGCCGAATTCTACGATCCATACGCCCGTACGTAGGACATGTAGGAAGGCACCGCCTACCACCCGCCTTTGATCATGTATGAAGTCGGCGGCAGAGAGAGATCATCAATCAATTTTGACAGGAGTGTCGCGCCAGTCTGAGGAGAAACGATCTCCCGTGTTGTGTTGAAGAATTTGGAGTTTGAAAATATCTGGAATAACTAATGCTAGAATAAACATTCACAAAATCATTGATTTAACTTGTTTTCTGTTATAAAATTTCCTAAACTGCAATTTAACCACTGAGTTTAAGGGAACATGGTGTTTTCCCGATAATCACGTTAAATGTTTATGTCCGGTCTTTCCTCCTCGTAAGCAAACTTCAAGCTTGGCCAGGTGCAAGGCACTCGGGGTCAATGACCTGTAGGTCATATGTAGTATTGAAAGTGACAGAAGTGGCAAATATTGTCAAGAAAGCCCAAAATAAATCGTTTTGAATATATGTATGCCAAAAATGGGAATGTAGTCCTTTAAATATTTGTTCAAGCCACATATACAGCAAATTTCAGGTCATTCGGTTGAAATACAAGGGCGCAGGAGGCCAAGATATGCTAAAAATAGCCTAAAAACCTCAATAAAATCACTTTCAAGGTCAATATCAAAAAAAGGAAAAGAACGTACATTGGTTTTTGCCTACATTACCTCTGTACCAAATTTCAGGTCATTTGGTCAAAAAATGACAGAGATGAATCGATTTGAAGATTTGACAGGAGAAGAAACATGAGAGAAAACAATATGTTGAGCCATACTTATGGCTAAACATAATTAATCTTTAAAAAATCACACTAATGCTTTCTATAAAACTATAATATTAGTTTCACACATATTCACACACTACATTCTAGTGGATTGCCACTCAATTAAGATTTTAAAAAAATAAAAAGCTATGACTACAAGTTTCATTGTCAGTGATTGTTTTCAAACTTGATGACACTGGTATCATCTGGCTTTAACAAAATATTACAGAACAAAAAAGTTCAATCATACCAGCTGTTACGGTTGCAGATGGCTTCTTCTCCGCTTCCTTCTCTGCTGTTGACTTTGCTGTGGTCGACACCTTTTTCTCAACACTCTTTTCAGTTGTCTTAACTTCTTCCTTCTTTTCAGTGTCTTCCTTGGCCTTTTTGGCACCATCTTTTTCCTCTGTTTTGTCTTCCACTTTTTCTTCACTTGACTTGTTCTTCTTCCTTTTAAACCTGTCCATGAAACCACCTTTCTTCTCTTTCTCTTCCTTCTCAGTTTTGTCTGAAGTTTTTTCCTTCTTTGGCTTGCCAAGAGTTAGCTTCCATTCCTTCTTGGGTTTTCCGTCTTCAGATTCTACACTGTCTCGTTTTTTTCCATCGTCAATTTTCTCCCTTTCCAGAGTCGCAGCCTTTTCATTTTTCCTAGGCTGCTTTGGTGATGGTTTTGGAGATTTATCTGCAATTTTTGCAGGTTGATCGTTAGAGTCTGGATATGACAAATCCATGTATGCTTCTCCAGAACTTATGATGCTGTCCTGAAAAACAAATAGCCAAAGCATCAGTATACATGTATTTAGGCACAGTACATGTACCTGAATGTACTGGACTTGGGATGGTTAATTTTAGTTCATGAAGATGATTCATTTTACAGTGTAGCTCCTTATAAAAAAGAAATATAGATTTAACAAGACATATAGGTGTCTTGGGGAACATAGTAATACTTGCATTATATTATGTAACCTAGACAAAAATCAAAAGTCTATTTCCTAAGCACCAAGTCAAATTTTTTGTGTCCCATAGCAGTTGTTTTGGGAACAGTTGTATGATTGTTCTGACACCCCTACATGTGTATCTTCCAAGCCTGGGCTATGTTCCAACACCCCTACTTAATGCATCTACTGCAGGCACTAAAAGTAAGTGTTTTCCTTTGTATGCAATCAGAAATCATTACAAAAGCCTTAAGTTGACTCAACTTGGTTGGTTGAAAGTTAAATTTAATCCTTCCTGCACTTTAGGTGTTTATGGCAGTGCCCGTCTCCACATACCTGAACCACACAGTTGTTAACTTAACTCAATCACACAGCAATAAAATAGTTAAACCGTACAGCATGTCTCACCTGAGAGACTTTTTTCAGCATTGGTGGTCTGTCTGGTTTGGAGTCTGGTTCTATGTCCACATACACACAGCTGAGAGAGCTGAGCTCGTCAGGGTTGGTGGACCCTGTCTCCTCCACCAGAAGTCTCAGCCACATGCCAAGGTCTTCAGACGTCTCTGCCTGGGGAGACATAGTTGGATGTGACATCAAGTCTATGTAATATGTTCCTGGTAAAAAAACTTAAGGTAAATTAAGGCCTTTTTGAGGCCATAGAGCAGAGGTTTGTTAATTCACATGTACAGTTACTGCACATGTGTATTGGAAGGCACCAACCTAAAACCAAAAAGTTACTGTGTATTGGAAGGCACCAACCTAAAACCAAAAATTTATCTTTGAGTTATGTTACAACATCACAACATCGCAATATAACCATCATTGTCATACAACTAACTTGGTTCTACTGCAAAAAGTAGAAGTATGATGTCTGTTCATGGCTTTTAAATGTTGTGGTGTAGCTTAGAATTGCTACCATATATAAATGTAGACATCTCTTTCTGGTATAGCCATCAAATTCATATAATAAAACTACTACAACCTTCCTTGGGATCATAAACATATTGCAACAAAAATGATGTATCAATTATAAAAAGACCTTGAATTCATAGACGTATGGCATAAGCAATTGATCAAAAGTAATCGTGCCAGGAAGCTCTTAGTCTGTCTTGTACATTACCTCCAATATTATCTCCACATCATGTTTGTTGAGCTGGATAGCCATGTCTTTCTTGCTCTTCTTTGTCTCGTCTGTGTACGGCTTCAAGCTGCAGCCTTTCAGAGGGAACGTCAACTCAGCAATGTCCTCCTTGGCATTTTTGTGGACCTCCAGATAGTGGTTCTTGATCATGCACCACCGCCGAGTCCACTTGGTGTCTCCCAGTAGTGTAGTGGAGATGTTGAGGTACCCTGGGAGGCGAAGTCAATAAAGTGCAATCATCAATTTCTGTATGCCATGTAGCAGTCATTTTGGGGACAGTTGTATGATTGTTCTGACGCCCCTACATGTGTATGTTCCAAAGCCTGGGCTATGTTCCAACACCCCTACGTAAATCATAACCAAACAGTTCACTCTGTAAATCATTTTATTGACAACTTCCAGAGCTGGAAACACCACCTACATACATGTATGCAGGAAAAATTGATGCTGTATATGTACACTCTATGATGGGAATACCTACCCTGTTCAGGGTATGCACAAGTGTTTGTGTAAGTGTTGTGAATTTTTTGTTTATTGATAGTTTAACCACCTGTGAAAATTGTTTGATAAAGAATTGAAACTATCAACTTCTGATCCTATGATGAAGGCATCATACGAGGGAATTGTTATCGTGAGAACACACGAGAACTGTGGGAGAGGAGAATCCTGGTTCAGAGCTTGACACTTCAGAGTTTGATCATACAAACTGTAGGTTTCTACAATCGCCTTTTCCAGCATAGCAGTGCAGGTATGATTTGTCTGGTGCAGTTTATCATGCTGTAACATGCACCAGTGCAGGAACTCAAAAACACTATTTCAAGCCTTGACTTCACATGTCAACAATCACAGATTCATTCAACACCATTTTATCCAGTGCAGCCCTCATATTACACCACCAATGTGCACATCTAGAAATGCATCACCTGCAATAATGCAGCCTTGGAAATCTGCTACTTCTGACACACCTGAAGTGAGACAGATCATTTAGAACAAATCATTGGTATCTATTTATTCTAAGTTAAATTCATAATTCTGCCAGGTCAGATACACCGGTCCCAATGCGCTGACCCCCGTGTAATGCACTCCTGTAGGTCTAAACTGTGCACACACTGAGTCTGTTTTTCAAAGTGGCAGATATATGTAACCTGGTGATTAAATAGGGGCTACCAATCCTAGAGAACTTATACACTTAATAATACTTCTTTGAAATGAATCAAGCTCAGGCACACTCACATTGGGGACCTTGACTGCGCAGTTTAAACTGGGAACGGGCTGAATCCACATCCACAACTGTCCCAAATATGCTCTCCCTTTGCTGTCATAAACCATTGTATGATGACTGTAACAGGGTAATCTTAGATGCACACAGACACAGAAACTCACCAGTGATAACAATGTCAGAATCACTCAGCTGTGCAGACAGTTTCTTCCCCTTGGATTTCCCAAAGGTGTTGACAATGAAGTCTCCAGCCTTGATTTTCTTCTTCTTCTTCTTGTCTGTAGTATCACAAAATAGTTCAGTCAGTTAGGAAGAGTACATGAAAAAATATATATAAACACATACATACATACATACATACACACATACACACATATATACATATACATACATACATACATACATACACACACACAAATATGTACTACATTAGTATCATGATAATGTACATAATTCATGTACCACATTATGTCAAGTCAAGTCAAGTCCAGTCAAAGCCTTTATTATTATGTGAAATACTTAGCTTGTTTGGCCACATGGCCGCTTTTCAACAAGGTTGAAGTGACGTGGAGGGGCAGGAGTCATGGATAAAGAGTACAAAATAAACTTGCAATAAATGTATCTGTATCTGTATTCTATATAGTCAATATAACCGCCCTTTGGTGTAACAGCCCAGCTTCGCAGGCGCGCAGCGCAGCAGCAGTTGGCTACATTACACGGAACGACTTGTCACACCTAACCTTTGAGCATCTAACTGCAAGTGTTATTTAAAGCTATCTAGTGAGGACAGCCATACTATACTTGGTGGCAGCAAGTTCAACTCTACGACAGTTCTAGGGAAAAACGAGTTTTTTAACACAGTGACAGTAACACAATAATTATGACAGAATACATGTATGTAGGTAGGATACAACAAAGCCATAAAAAGAGTAATGTCAAGCTGACTTCATCACAATCCATGTAGATTAAAGCATTCAATAATAAGTGATGGTATGTTGTCGCCAATTTCTGTCTGTCATACCTTTGCCAAGACTTTTCCTTTTGTCCTCGTGCCTCTCCAAAGTTCCTCCCTTGCCCGAGTCATTACCATCCTGCACATCCTGGTGAAGAAAGAAGTAAACAGAAATTAAGACATATTTTATACTCTTATCTAACCATTAAGTAATTATAACCATTAACTAGCTAAGACTTACAAACAAAATTCAGAAGGAAACAAAACAATTCGAGTAAGTTAACCTATAACATCAACCCTAATGCATATAAAAGCCCACTGTCAGATATATCAAGACATTCTTTTTTCAATGTGGTGCTCTTAAAGTATACCTGCTGGGATTATGTGAGTCAATGGTACCTTGCTTTAAGTTTCAATACAATTATCAAAATTCAACAATGCCATATTACAGTATAAACTGACAGTTAAATCATTATGCAAGGTTTAACACATTAAACTGCACAATCTGCTACTTATGTGGCAGATGCTGTCATTTGCTGATTCACACCTTTTTAGACATTGTACAATCAAGTAAGATAGACATGACTAGAAGGGCTTATCCACAGACAGTGCTGACCTATGCACAGACCCATTACCCACCTCATTCTCCCTGCTGGAGTTGGATCCCCTGCTGATGTCGCTGACATTGCTGGGGGTCCTCCCCACCTTGGCACCTCCCGGGGCCAGCATCCCTCCTGAACCTGACAGGGTCTCCTCTTCCAACAGCTGAACACAAGAACAGAGGTCAGGAAAAATATGTTTTATTAGTCAGGTAGTCTATCTTTCCAAAATATATGAATGAAAAGGAGGTAATAGTAAATTATTGTATTAACCACTGCTTACTACAATCATTTTAATATTTTCACAACTGAAATTTGAACTAATGCCAATGTTTGAACAGCCTGTCTGCTGTTTTCCTCAGTGTGTAATGAAATACGATAAATGAGCTACACTTTTTACAAAACTATTTATGAAACCACTAACTTACAATGTTAAAATCCAATCAACTGTATTATTCTGTTTCTTAATTTCTATGCTTAAGGTTCACAAAGTCATTCGAAATCACATACATGAAATTTGTCATTTCTATACAATAAGTATATTTATTAATCTATATCATAATTGCATCTTCACATCAGCTTGAAACTTCAATCAAGACAGAAGTACCTTTATCCACTTGTCTGCCTCTGCTTTGTTCCCTACAGAGAGAACATGGGTGTCCCCTCCTCCAACTAACTTCACGACATGTTGTTTCTTGCCCTCCTTCTCTGAATACACCACAGAACTGCCAGGCAGGTACATGTCTACGTATGGCTTGTCGTCGGTTGCACGTTTGTACGCCTGGTGCATGGAGAAAATAAACAGATATTGAGGCTAAACTGACAGAAAACTTAGGAGTACTTGACTTTGTGTCATGATATTGCAGACCAGTGCTGTCTCAAGATTTGAACTATTTTCCGTCCCAATGAGAAAAGTTCAAATCTAGATTCACAGGGATATCGAACTGAGATTTGAGGACAACTCTTAAAAAGAAAAAGGGGAGTAGTGTAACAGTGGGGTTCAAGCGCCATTAACTGACCAGTCTAAATGGTCCAGACCTTTTATATTAGCCTAGCGGTTAGTGCGTGCGGTTTGTGCACCGGTGGGCCCGGGTTCGATTACCGGGAGCCGGGGAGACTGTGCTATACTTGCCTCTTGTGTTTCAGTACTAAGAAAATGCTCAAGTTGTTATAACACCATAAAACTTAACTCACCAGGAATCTCGAGTCCTTCACAGCGCAGAACCTCTTCACCCATCCACCGATCTTCCTCTTGTTCTGCAGCACTCCGCTGATCTGGGCCTCCGGTAACTCAAACACCTCAGGCTTGCTCTCCTTCTTCTTAACCTTTCCTTTCTTCTTGGTGCTGCAACAGTGTAAGTAATGATTCATACAAGGGCAGTAGGCTTTGGAATTTTTGTGGAGGAAAGAGACTACTAAACCAGCTGTGTTGTACCATGTGCGCCAACTCCAGAAATGCTCCCGCCATCCTTCGCACGAGTTAGTATTTCCCTTCATCCTTTGTGCTGAGTTTACAAAACTAACAGATTCATGAAACTGGCAAGCCAAAAAATCCCCCCCCCACAAAAAAGAAATAGACAAAAGTAGACAGAACACAATGTAGCTGTATAGGCAGAATAATGTCCCATGTCTTTTCCCCAACTTTTGATACTTGTGTACTTGTGGCAGGATTTGTAATCAGCCATTTAAAAGAATACTATTGCCTGGATTACTAATTTTAGATGTTGAAGAATCTTTCCAAAGAACTCCCAGGTCAATTCGTAATTTTAGCTCATTCTTTAATAAACGTAGTACTTAATAAAATCATTAAAGCTCATTCTTTAATAAACGTAGTACTTAATAAAATCATTAAAAAATTCAATCATTCACATTTCAGCTATTCTAGATCTGTTGTATATTCAAATCTACAAACAAGTTTAATGCTAGACAAAGACTTACATGTAGAAAAAGACAGTAATTATATAATATATGTATAACTCACTCTTCCTCATCGTCGTCATAATCTTCATACGACCCACTCTCATCACCCGAGTCTCCACCTGAAACAAAAAAAGTTTCAAACTGATGACCAGCCCCTGAAGGTTAAACTTTGCACTCACTCAGACTTCTGCCTTATCAATACAAATTTTGTGTATTGATGCATTTAAAACAGAAAGTAGAGGAATTAATCTGAAAAACATTCTAATTGTTTGTAGAAATCATTATCGTCATCATCATCATCATCAGCAGTGTTAGTGGTCTTACACATCGCTGTAAATATGAGCTGCAGAGTCGTTAGTTAAGCTCTAGCAAGTACAAATCTGGAATGTACAATGCGTATATTTTGCTCAAGCAAGAAGAAAATGGCAGGCTCAAAATAGTGCTGGTCCTGAAATGATGGTACAAGCTGTCAGTTGCAACAAGAGAGTTTGTATATAGAAGAACAGAAATAAAGCTTTAAAATTGTAGGCAACTCTCTGCTAAGATTTCTACACTCAATGCTGAACAGAAAGCCGCATGTGGCAGTTCTTCAACCAAGGAATGGAGTCATCTTGTAAAATCCAGATTTATACATTTTTATGCTGTGCATAAAACAACATGTTCATTTTTGATTTGTTGAAAGTCTACATTGTAGTTGGATTGCTGTCAACATATTCATAAAGCTATAACTTTAGGAATATGTTGACAGCAATCCAACTACAATGTAGACTTTAAAACAGCACAGCGTTTTGCACTAGATGCATGATGGCAGTTGTGCATTGGAAAGATGCCAAAGCAGTATGAAGCACTGCAAAAGGCCAATGCCCAATCTACCTGGAGGTGACACAATAGAATTTCTCCCCATTGCTGATTGGTCAACATCAGGGATGTCATAGGTGTCGTCGCTTACTGCTTCAGGTGCCTGTTCTGTCTCTACAAAGAAAAGATTATATATTTCCCAATTGAAAGTCTGTATGGTTTCAGGAAAGCTATTATCATTGGATTGTACAGTATGTTAGCTGCAAAGTAACAAAAAGTCAAAGAAGGTTTTCAGAAACAGAATGTGAAAGTTGAGATTGTGGAACTGTGAAAACTCACGGGGAGTTATCGGTACTTCTTCATACATCTCATCATCATCATCACCAGTTGGCAAGGTGATCTCTGAACTTGTTGCTGTTACAAGGTATGATGGGAAAGTACAATAGAAAGACAGAAGGGAAGATGAGAATCACTTAAAAGTTTTACTGTGACACACCAAAAATTAGTCCTCCAAACAGGGAAAAAGTAGAAGAATTAAAACTGACATGTTAGACATTACTCTGATTTTTAGGCACCCTCGTTGAACCAGGGCCACTCCGCTCCACGTTACATCGCTCGTGTATTGAGCGATGTAACGTGGAGCGGAGTGGCCCTGGTTCAACGAGGGTGATTTTTAGGAAGATCAGCTCCATAAACCACCATATTGCTTGCTTGTTTCTGAGGTTCAAAATACATTGTAAATAAAGGCACATAATCAGCAAAGATTTAAAAGATATTGGCACTGACATTAAGTCAAGATAGATATTTTGGAAATAACAGTTTACTTTAAGTTTGCCACTTTTATCCAAGGGAAAAGTCCATAATGCCCACCTTCAGTAGCCTGATGACCGACAGGTTCCTCATACATGTCCTCATAATCCTCCTGCTCTATCTGAGGGGTGGGGAGGGGGGCGGCTGGCCGCGGGGGGAGAGCCACAGTGGGAGCAGGGGTGGGGGGGAACCGTGGGGGCAGGGGAGGACCGTCCTGGGCTGGGGCAGCCACTGGACACTCGTATTCCTCCTCATCTGAAGGGATACAGAAAACGATTATGTGACATAACAAATACAAATAATACACTAGACTGGCCGTCATTTGCTTTAAGAGCAAATTCAGGATGTTTCGCCCATACTCCTCATGCAAGAAGTGGGCTGTCCCAAAATAACTCCTGGGCAAATCCAAGTTTCTGCATAATTTATGCAAATGAGGTCCTCCTGAGCATAAGTTATGTCCAGGTGCTTTCACCTTTCCTACATGTACCTACATGTTCAAGATGACATCCGCAGCTTTTACAGTAAGGGGAATACAACATCATGCATAAATTATGCAGGTGAGGTCCTCATTAGCATATGTCAAGGCCAGGTGTGTGCACCTTTCCTAAAGGTACCTACATCTCAAATATGACATCTGCAGCTTGTACGGTAAGGGAAATACAAGTTTCTGCATAAATTATGCAAATGAGGTCCTCATTAGCATAATTTTTGGCCAGGTGCATTCACCTTTCCTAATGGTACCTACATCTTAAAGATGACATCTGCAGCTGTCATGGTAAGGGAAAAACAAGTTTATGCATGAATTATGCAAATGAGGTCCTCATTAGCATAATTCATGGCCAGGTGTGATCACCTTTGCTAACGGTACCTACATCTCAAAGATGACATCCGCAGCTTTTACGGTAAGGGACATACAACATCATGCATCGATTATGCAAATTAGGTCCTCAATTAGCATAATTTATGGCCTGGTGTGTTCGCCTTTCCTAAAGGTACCTACATCTCAAAGATGACATCCGCAGCATTTACGGTAAGGGACATACAACTTTATGCATACATTATGCGAATTAGGTCCTCATTAGCATAAGTAATTGTCAGGTGTAGTCACCTTTCCTATAGGTACCTACATCTCAAATATAACATCCGTACCATGTAACATAAGGTACATATAACTTTCTGTAATACCATTAGTAGAGGTACCCCCTGACATCTGCTTGGTTTTAAGTCCCAGACAGGGGAAGTGTAGGAGGGCTTATGTTACAGTATGACCTAGTTCTTGCTGGCCCCGACAGAAAATAACCAAAAATTGCATAAAAAAATTGCAAAATAAATCATTTTGAAGTAGTGTATGCCAAAAAAAATAATGGGGTCCTTTGGGTAAATATCCAATGCACAACTAAACCAAATTTCAGGTCCTTAGGTTTCAACACCACGGCACTGGAGGCCATCATGTGCGACTTTTGTCTGAAAATGACCAAAAAACCTCCATAAAATCATTTTAAAAACTTATATCAAAAAAAATTAAAAAGGGTCTAGGGGTATACACGTACTCTACCTCCATACCAAATTTCAGCTAATTTGGTCGACGGACGACCGAGAAGAAGCGATTTGAAGATTTGACAGGAGAAGAAGGAGAAGAAGGAGAAGAAACCTGACAAAAACAATATGTTTCGTTGGCGAAACATAAATATATAATTACAGGATTTAACCACAGTGCTTAACTTGATAACTACTTAAAACAGAATTGGCAAATTACTTTCTACCCTGAGCTAGTTGCTTGGTATACTATGTAACTACATTGGGTTGTAAATTGCTATACTATAGGACATGAATGTTGTCTCCAAGTCATGGTACACTGAAAATAACTTAGGTTACCTTAACAGTTTTTTATGTAAATAGGATTTTAAGATATCTTTTGGGGGTATTATTTGCCTTTTTACGTTAATAACGAAAAATTGTTTCAATAAGTCTCTCAAAATAAAAAGTAAAATTGCAAGTGGTGGCGAGACTTCTTTCTCTGAGGCAGAAGATATATCAAGATAAGTGATTATTAAGGGTACATTCAGGGAGCATCACTTGCTTGAAAAATCTAGGAATTGGATTAACTTTGCAATTTTCCTTTTTCTTCCATAAAAAACAACATCATAGTACATATATTATGTACATGTGCCTGCATGGAGTATTGATCAATTCCTGCACGCAACGCACATTGTGACTTGATTACTGTGGATGCATTTAGGTTCGCATGGTTTTGATTTTGCGGTAGGGAGAAAATGGAGTGTTTGCAGTAGTTTTGAGTTTGCGTTTAAAACAATAGTAGAGCTACAGTCATAGGCGGGCAAAAAGTTTCGCGGTGGTTTAAAGTTGGCGCCAAAGAGTTCACCGCGAAAACCGCGAACATAAAACCACTGCGAACATTTCTGCATTTACAGTAGATTGAACACGGAAATTACTGCTAAAGTTGATATTTATGTGACAGTAATTTCCGTGTTCAAATTAATCAAGTGAAACTGTGATGTACTGTAATTCTTGTTTCTTTCACTGTAACTTTACATTGTATGTTCACTGTTTTCACGGTCACCTCTGTACCGTGAACTTATCATCACCATGAAAAAACCTGTTGTTATCATTTCTGAACCTTCACAAATCCGTTCTGTAAATCACTTGCCACCACCGTGAAGTTAAAGTTCAGTAAAAATGTCAATTTTCCTTACACCGTGAAGTGTTGCTACCGTGAAGATAAAGTGAATCACAGTACATTTTGGAGCAACTGGTTTCTTCAGTTCAACAAAAAAGACAAAGAAAAAAGGAGATTCCGATCACAGTCCACTGGTTCAGAACAGTACAGCATAACTCACATCCTGTACAACCTTTCTACTGAGATAAAAATGATGGAAACCATTTGCAGAATACAGTAATTCATATATCAACATTCAAAAGTAAGCCTGGTAATAACAGCACACTTATACATAGGAAAATGCAGTGAAAAAATATGCATATTCAGCCAGTCCTTAATTGATATGAGGCATGACGTAAAAGCTCTTTCCTGCCCACTTGTAAGTGAAAAATTACTTGCAAACTAATTTCCTCAATATCCAATGATGTTTCAAAACAGACCTGCAGATGGTAAACTTTCTCAGACTCATTTGTAGCAACAAATTGAACTTTGCCAATAACATGATTTTTGAAATTAAAAAAATCGTAAGCGTAGGTGGATGTGTGAGATGTATATTCAGGCTACTCTTAGTGAAGCACACGTTAGTTACCAAGATGCCACGAAGCAAGGCACTGGTCTTGCTGCTGCTGGCCTTCATTCATCTACATTTTGTGCTTGCAGAATTTTTTTCATGCCCAGATAGCTGTCATCCAAATAAGGAAGTACGTGAGAAGCATAACCACAGGTCACAAAAGTATGTTTGTCACTGTCCGATTGTGCCTGGGGAGCATTCCCCCTGCAGCTGGGTTGGACATGGAGGAAATACGTACAGCTTCAAAGTATGCCTTGATGCCATACCGACTGGCTTCCACAAAGAAACTTGTTCAATCTACATCCAGCATCTCACCCCTTCTACGCTCCTGGAGTTGTCTTTTCCAAACTCCTCAAACCTTCAACGTCTGTGGATCAAAGAGTCAAACGTTTCCACAATCCAGCCCGGGGCTTTCCAAGGTCTGTCGTCCCTGATAAATCTTCATCTGGGTGACAACCGAATCTCCAGTCTAGGTAAATTGACAACACTCTATTATTTAGGCTTCTTGTTTTTTCCACCATACTTTTTTTTCATGCTTCACTCCATGCTTGTATCAGTTTTGGGGTGTCTAATAACAGGACTTGAAACAGTGGGTACATGACCTTTGTGTACCCAAAATTGGAGCTGTGCACCTAATTTTTGACTGTGTGTGGGTGCACTGGTGCACCTAGATATTTTTGTATGCTATAGGGTAAAGGTACTATAATTGTACACTTGTAGATAGGATATTCTTGAAATCTAAGTATTCGAAAAAGCAATATAACCTTTTGTTGTACTTTATTCGAATTGTATTACTTGTTTGTAAAATTTTGAAGTACGCTATAGAATTACAGATTTAACTTCTTAAGAGTAGCTGTCTGTAAAAACCAACTTGAAGCAGAATGAGCAAAAAGTGGCCAGTCATTAGCATAATTTATGCACTCATTGCATAACAGTATGTTGACCCCTGACCTCTTGCGAGGTAGGCCCCGAAGTAACATGGGCGAAAAATCCCCATATACATGTAGACCCCAAATTCACGGCTCCCGTTATGCATGTCCCAATTAAACGACGCTTGCTTTTTGTCTCAGTAGATGTTCCTCTCTCCAGCATTGTAAAACCATCCATCAACATTGCCGATGATGGGAGAAAAAGCCATTTAAAAATGACTAAAATTTAGCGAGATGAAATTCTGCTTTCATTGGTTCTGATAACCCTCTAGTACACCCTCTTAATTTCAATGCTTGATATTGAACGTTTGGTCTATAGAACTCTGGAAACCATGCTACAAAATATAAAACTCATGTCCATATCTTCATTATAATAATCAGGGCAGCCATCGCAATTTCAGTAATTTTTAACCATAAATTGTTTGATTTTTAAGGGTCTCTGAGGGGGGTCCAAGAACGAAGTATCATTCAGACCTTGTATATTCGCTTTCTCTTTTTTTTTCAAAAAGAAAAAAAAAAATGTTAGCTACACCAACTATCAATTTAGAAATATCAAGGAGGTTAAATATACCTTGGAAATACATGTATAATTATACAAAACTCTTTTTATTATTCATTCCAACGCCATGGCAACCAGCAGTCAACTACTGTTACAAAATACTTTTGTAAGTGCCAGGCAGGTTTCTTGCAGCATAAAAAGTTAAAGGAAAGTTTCTTTTATCTCAATCACCAAGTTGCACATGTTTATTTCACCTACAATTCTGTAGTTGCAATTCTGCTACAATGAAAACAATGGCTTAGTCTTTGGGTCACTCTCGCCCGCCCCATTGAGAACCCAAACTTTTTTTTAACATGATATCCATAAAGGTCTAAGCTAGAGCTGTGCCAGAAATCAACAAATTTCAAGTGCCCTTTAAGGAGATATTGCTTGCTAAAATATTAAAAAAATGACTTTTTGTCAATTTTAAAATTTTACAAAAACAGGTCATCTTTAAACGTTTGTTGCACCTCACTGCCAAAACTTTACATCATTTTTCTTGTTAAGATATTGATAATAACATAATGCTACAGGCAACAAAATTTCTGTTCATTTGCAGGAGTTACTACTGTACTACTGGCCAAAGATGGTCCATTTTGAGCGAGAGGCGAAAATCTGCCGTTTTGAAAAATGGCCGTTGCCATGGCAACTGGTTAACACCCACCCACCCAAAACTTTCCCGTATTGTAGGTTTGGGCCAATGCCCTATCACCACACAAAATTGAACAAAGTTTCTTTTTTGACTTTGGCCACCTTATGTTTGGTTTTTACAGACAGATCAGCCTCTTAAGAGATTATGTTTTGCTGACATTCAACTTTATTTTATGTTGCGCACCCAAAATTCTTTATCTGCACCTAATTTTTTCGGTTGGGTGTACCAGTGTACTTTATTTCTAAAAATGAATCTTTTTAGCCCTGCTTGTCAGTAATAAAATAATTAGTCAGTGTAGCCTAATACTTTTCTATTTGTATGTTCTTGTAACTTTAAGCAAAACTTTCAATCTCACAACTCCTTGTTCTAACATTGCCGCTGCTGCTGGTTATGTTGGTACCATGTATTTGCTGTCATCTTTAGGCCACACCAATTTTATTTGTTGATTCTCAGAATTTTTCAGAAAAAAATTGGAGTGACAGGCCAAAAAAAAAATTTAACAAAATCATTTTTGCAAATAGTCTGGGGGTGAAGATAAGGGTTTAGGATTATTCAAGTTTCAGCTTTGTATGGCTCATTTTATGCAATGCACCCCTTTCTTTGATCCAGTACTATAATTTCAGTAACAAAATTACCTTTTGTCATGTAATATATGGATTGATATTGAGAAATAGTTTTAATAAATGAGAAAGTATAACTTATGATATTAAAACTGTGACCACACTTTTCAGGTATGTGCAGGCCTTTATAATCTATTTTGGTGGCTATTGAGTTTTACAACTGAACAAATAGTAAAATCGTGAGTAAAAATTTGTGAATAGGAATAGCGACCCTATTTTTTTGTGTGGTCAAAATGGGAAAAACAGAACTGGCTATTCCTAGAAGCAAAAATAAAAATTGGTGTGGCCTTATGAATGATAAACTTTCCTTTCCCCTCAGAGTCTGATACCTTCCTTGGGCTTGAGACGGTGGAAATCTTGAGCCTTGACAAGAATGCCATTTCTGCCATATCGCAGTACGCATTTCGTGGCCTGCCACGCCTTTTCACTCTGCGTTTGACCATGAACCATTTGAGTTCTCTGCCCGTTGATGCACTTCTACAGCCTAAAGCATTGACCATGGCAGACCTACGACACAATCGCATCACTACTATCAACAGCAATGTCACGGATCTGAAGCAAAACCAGCGTCTGTATCTCAAGATAACGAATAACATGCTGAGATGTGACGAGAACCTGACATGGTTCATCTGTAACCTACCATACCTACACCAGATTTCTGATGGCAAGACACTGCAGTGTGCATCACCTGCTGACCAGAGTGGATCTCTCCTCATGAACAGGAGCAAGGATGTCTGCCAGATGGACATGAACATTTCCACTGAGGACTACACAGAGTCGTCATCCACAAATGACATGCCACTCTCTCAGCACACAACAGAGATGGACTATATCGTTCTACTTGGGGGAGAGCAAGACACCCACAAGAATGACAACAGCACCTATATATTGGCCATGATCAGTGCTGTTGTTGCACCCCTCCTCCTTGTGTCAGCATTAGTAGGTGTACTCTTCATCTACAAGTTCTGGCATGGCACAGATTTGGCCAATCATGATGTTCCGACTGGAACAGATGATGAACCCTCCGAAACAGAAGGAAGCCAGAAAATCGAGCCGTACGCAGTGGCATACTCCGACTCCGCTGATGGGCAAGCATCTGACAGGAACTCAACAACACACAAACAACCCAACCCTGCCCTAAGCCAGACATCTGGAGACAACGACACCATACAGCCATATGCAGTGGCCTACAATGAAGATGAAGAACCAGAGATCAAGCCATATGCAGTGGCCTACAACGAAGAAGAAGGACCAGAGATCAAGCCATATGCTGTGGCCTGCAAGGAAGACCTGGGGCAAAACGACAGCTACAAGATTCCCCTGTATGGAGCAGGCTGTCCTGACCCCCCACAAGATGCGGGAGGCCATACAGAGGCAGCTGCTACACCACCGGAAAGCATCACTGACCAACACGCAACAATCGTCAGGCAACCAGTTGCCCAATCAGAAGACCAGTTACTGCCGAAAGATGATGATGAAAAAGCGGAAAACGGTGATCCCTCGACGAATGATGGCAAAGATCCTTACGGAGTGGAGGAAGAAAACAAGGTTCCAAGTGAGAGCAGGATCTACAGCAATGGATCGCAGTCCACTGGTTCTGAAGGGGACAGCACATCTCATGTCCTGTACAACCCAGCTCACGGACAGCCTGAGAGTGAGGTCATCGCATCTCATGTCCTGTACAACCCAACTCACGGACAGCCTGAGAGTAAGGACAGCACATCTCATGTCCTGTACGACCCAACTCACGGACAGCCTGAGAGTGAGGACAGCACATCTCATGTCCTGTACAACCCAACTCACGGACAGCCTGAGAGTAAGGACAGCACATCTCATGTCCTGTACAACCCAGCTGATGGACAGCCTGAGAGTAAGGACAGCACATCTCATGTCCTGTACAACCCAACTCACGGACAGCCTGAGAGTGAGGACAGCACATCTCATGTCCTGTACAACCCAACTCACGGACAGCCTGAGAGTAAGGACAGCACATCTCATGTCCTGTACAACCCAGCTGATGGACAGCCTGAGAGTAAGGACAGCACATCTCATGTCCTGTACAACCCAGCTCTTGGACTGTAGTCTGAGTGTCTGACAAGAGAAACTTCAGCTATGGAGAAGACTGTTATGGAGAAGACCCAGTGGACATTGCACCTCCCCACAAGCCATAATGGTGGCCAAAATTTCAGTTTGCCCAAAGATTTTTGAGTCTGAAGAAAGTCTGACTGTTGCAATGTTATTCAACTTTGTACAGATGAGTCAATAATCATGGAACAGTAAGGAATCACTAGTACTAACGTTAGGGCTGCAAGGCTTTTCCGCACTTGAGTAGAAAGCTTAAGAGATAGAGGATGTGTCTGGAGATTGTACAGAATCATTATCACCTTAAGTTTATTTTTATCATGGACTTTAAAACAATCTACATTAGAAGCACATTAAGTTATGATTCCTGTAACCGTTACGTCTTTGACAATCAAACTTGTAGGAGTCTACATTGTATATTTGCTTAAATGGATGTCTCTAATCTTCAGGATACACTGTATAAAAAGTGTGGTCTGAGATCCCTTGTTAGAACCTACATGAGCGCAGGGATTTAAAATCAGAAACAAATTGAAAATTTTTGGTCTATGAAAATGTTGGCAGGACTACATTTCTAGCCTTAGAGTATTTCTGAATCTTCAGTACAATTAAAATAATACATGCAGATCTATCTGCTCCTGCTAGGTGGTGTAATTAGAAAACATGCACTGGGAATAGATGGCGAACAATCAAGGTCTAAAAATAGTGCAAGTCAGAGTTTGCAGGTGTTCCCAGCCCAATTACTTACAGTGAATAAGATATGCTTGAGTTACAGAAAACAAAGAAAGAGTTTCCAGGGCTCGAAATACTTTCCTCTGCATTATACATTTGTAACCTGAACCAGGTGGATTTTACCTCATTTTCTTCCCTTTAAGTCGACCATTTAGTCCCTTCAGTCCAAAATGTTTTATGATATTGCTAAGACTAAGGGGTACAAATTTTGAATATATTCTGTAATCTGAGCATTTCTAAAGCATCACTGTACCATAAAGTTTGCAAGGCATTTTAGGGCCACTACTGCTGGCATATCATTCTGGAGTTGCAAGTTAGCTTTTCCATAGACCCTGGAGTAGCTACAACATGTATATAATCTATATACTAGTGGAGGTACCTGCATAGCTCCTATTTGACCTGTGTTAACCTGTGTATGCAGCCGGTATTTCAAGCCTGGCTTTGTTTATGACCTCTTCTTGGTTGATTGCACAAAACCGGTACATGCACATTTATGTACATTGTAAGTAGTTTGCCTAAAGCGATGGTTACAGACAAAATCCACGGACCTTATCCCACGGATTACAATTCATCCTGTGTTCTTGGAAATGTGCCTACATGTAGAAAAGTTTGTGGTATTTGTATTCATACAGGAAGTTGCTTGCGAGAAGGAATGTCCCACAACAAGAGGTGTATAGAGGTTTCTCACGGTAGGCAGGTATATTTCTCATGGATCAACTGAGCTACAGTACAACATGGATCATGAGCAAATAAACTGTACATTTCCTAATTTCCTTCATGATATACGTTTATTACTTAGTCTGTAAATAATAAAATTATATGGAAAACTTGAGTGCCAATATAATCAGTCTGCTCTCAATGAACAGGCCTGAAATATTTAAGAAAGACAACATTAAGACTTGACCTGGACAAATTGTTCTTTTCATAGACAATGTACAATGAAATTACAATAAATATTGGAAAAATGTGAGTGTGTTGTCAATAGTCATACTACATACTCGTCAATGCTCTGTGCTTAGGCTATAAACATCAGGTTCCACAATTTTAGAAAAAGATAGAAGTGAAACTCTTGAAATGGTGCTGCATTTGCACATTCAGATTTCATATATTATCTGGCACGTTCCCTGCCTATGTGAAACTAAAAGTTAGTCTTTACATCTGCATCGCTTTTCTCTTTACACATGTACAAACAAAAACTTCCTCAATTGTTTGGTTCCTGTTGTTATTCCTGTACTTCCTCCTGAATTGTACTGTACTAAAAAAATAAATTTGCTTCTCTTGCAAATTTTCTCTGACTTACCCTGCTCACCCCCCTGGCCGGGAATGGGAGGAAGTGGAATCTTCTGTCTCTCAATGAAACTGTCTGGTCGGGCTGAACCATTGGAGGATGCTGGGAGGGTGTCCTCATAATATTCATCTCCGTTTACCTGGTCATTAAAGCACAAACAAAATTCAAGAAACATGTCATATATATAAAGGGCCCATAACTGTAATATGTTTAATGAGTTACAAGAATTGATATAAAAAATTGACCAAACGAAAATGACTTTATTTGTTTTAATGTTTTAATCGTTCAGAGTCTACATAATACAAATCTTTCAGGCTTTATAATTTGAATGTGATAGTTGACAACAATTTCAAGGCCAACAATTATCAAAAGAAGCAGCAAAGAAGACAGCAGTTGAAGAGGTTTATGACAGCTCTCACCTGGGGTTAATTTCTAACTGTACATTCATATCACCTGAATAGACACTATACAACAGATGCAAGTGGCTGGCATAGTACAACTGTTTGCAGCTTTGAAAAAGTATCACAACGTTAGTGGCCATGTTTGAATGTTAGTTTTGAGAAGTGCAAAACTCCAAAAAATCTTACATCCTCTAAGAATGATCCGTTTCCATTTCGGTGTAGGAAACTACTTGTAGGTTTGTCTGGCACGAGAGTGTCTTCATACATTTCATCTTCTCCTGCCTGGGTTCAATTGAGTAGAAGAAATATCATTTAAGTTGATTGACAAAGGTAATAGGAAAAATCATAAAGAAAGAGCGAGAGAGAGAGACTGAAATAAGAAAATCGAAAGTTGAAAATATGTTACAAGTTGGAGACAATCAAACTTTCTACAGCCATAGAACTGTAATATCTTGCAAGGTAGATTTATTTTTCAGTGGGACAAATTCAGAATGAATGTGCACTGTCTCTGTAGAGCCTGCTAAATATTAGCATCTCAAAGGGAAGTTAAAAACGCTCAGGGAAGATTGGCCCCAAAAAGCCTCCCAAAAGCTTGTAGAGCCTGCTAAGGAGGCTATCAAAATACTGCAGATGTATGCAGCATTGAGAAAATGTCCCAATGTTAGTGGTCCAATGATGCTGGAATGTTAGCTTTGAGAAGTGCAAAACTCCACAAAATCTTACATCCTCTAAGAAGGTATCAGGACAACTCGGCCCATTTCCAACTCGGCCCATCGCAAATCTGGTCAACTCGGCCCATTGCCGAGGTCAACTCGGCCCATCGCCAAATTTCCACAAAATAAAACAAAACAAAAAAACTTCTAAACCACAACCTCATGACTGCAATTTTTAATGTTAAACCCGCCGTGTCATGGGTAGTAACATACATGTACATGTTAAGTAACAATGTCTCCTTGCCTAATTGTTAGACAACTTCGACTTGTTGAGGTTTTTGGAGCTCCATACCGCTGGTGCTTTTGATAGGCAATCAACATAATTTTCATAGAGACCATGTTTTTTGTCAGAAAACTTCGAACTGTTGACTTAATTTGAGGTTTTTGGAGACCCATACCACCGGCGCTTATAGGCAATCAATTTGATTTAATACAGACCACGTCTTTTTGTCAGAGAACTTCAAACTGTTGACTTTGAGGTTTTTGGGCCGAGTTGACTAGGGAGATGGGCCGAGTTGACTAGGGAAATGGGCCGAGTTGACTGGGCCGAGTTGGTAATGGGCCGAGTCGTCCGACATTCCTCTAAGAATGATCCGTTTCCATTTCGGTGTAGGAAACGACATGTAGGTTTGTCTGGCACGAGAGTGTCTTCATACATTTCATGATCATCTTCTCCTGCCTGGGTTCAAATGAGTAGAAGAAATGTCATTAAAGTTGATTGACAAAGACTGAATAAGTGATTGAATAAGAGAAATCGTAAAGAACAAGAGAGATCTAGAGAGACCGGTGGAATAAGAAAATCAAATGCAAAGTTGAAAATATGTTAAAAGAGACAATCAAACTATTTGCAGCCATAGAACTGAGATCATTACAATATAATTGCTTACAACTTCAATACAAGGTAGACTTATGTTTCTGTGTGACAAATTCAAAGTGAAAGTGAAAATGTTTCTTCTTTCACTTCTGCCCATTTAAGTAACCCTACAGTCGCCACCTAATTGTATTAGAGAACAAAAGCTGTGAGAGTAAACAAAGTAGTCTGCATGACTCACACTACAAAGAAATTTGAGGAAGTTTCAGTCCCAACTACTAGTACATGGTAAACACAAGTCAGTGTTCACTCCAACACAAGACTACAATTGTTTTGCATCTTTTGTTGACAAAGCAGCATTGGCACATTTGCAAAAAATCAGCCAGACATGTTTCTATACTTTGAATACAGAGAAGTATCAGATAACAGGTTCGGCTGAATAAGTGTTTTTTGACCCAGCTTCAGGTTTTGCCAACATCTTGAAAGTCAGCGCTCATGTTTCAGTGCCAACATGACCTTTGTGGGTCAATGTCATGTCCATTCACAAGGAAGCCAGTCAGAATGGTTTTAAACTTGGACTTTTTCCCAGTCCACCTTTTTTATACAGCTTTTTTCTTCCTCATTTTGATCAAACAGATTCACTTATTTATTAGGTCCTTATTTTATAGATAAGATACTGTAAATATTGAAAATATTTGCAGTATTTTAAAGTTGTTTTTTTCAGTCATGACACAGCAAAGGTCTCACATTTGCTAACACTCATTAAACAGGCATTATGTTGGTATCATTCTTTCAACCACAAACTCAACAATACCGCAAACTCTTGATTTTTATTGTACTGCGAAATTTATTTTCTTCTTTTACCCCTCTCAGTAAATTGCAGAATTTCTTGTTCTTGAAAGATTTTTCACTCTTTCACTATCAAACAAAGTAGAAAAAAAGTTGCTACCGCTACATAAAATAAACAAACTCTACTCACTTCTATTGACGGAACCCTTTTGGTATCTGTGGATGGCACAAAAAAGAATGATTGTCATCAGAAAGTTTGATGTGAGCAGTTTTCACAACAGTTTCTGCAGCTGAAGGAAGTAGATAGTCAATATCAAAAACACACTCAACCTTCATGCATTGATTGTATCTTGACATGATTGCAATAACAAGTAGCAAGGTGGGGACAATCAATTGCAGCTTAAATCATAAATCTTTCATTTGCAGGAAGTCATTTAGGAGGGTACAGAATGGTTAACCTCCATTAATATTAATCTGCGGGTCACACAAATCTGCCTCTTTGAAAAACAAGAAAAAACAGTGGGTATATTGGATTCGGACTTATCTTTTCAGGATGGTGGAGATACAAATACACTTCATGGAATTCTATTAGTAGATGTTAAATTGATATTCTATTGGAAAGCAATAGTTTTACATACAAATCTATATATTTATGAATGAATAAATACCCAGTCATTCAAAAGCAACTTAAAACCAAATATAAAAGACTGAATCAGTGATCAAGTAGCCATCCCCACAGAATGGTCAGTCATGACCTTTCACCTCTGACCTGTTTTGTACTTGTCCAGTAACTTGATGAACTCCAGTCTCTGATTGGCTGCTGGCCTGGATAACTTCTCTCCTGACAGCTGATGACAGAGATACTCCTGGATCCCAGGAAGAAGATCCTCCAAGGCTGGTGGAAAACAAAACAGTTTATACCAACATGATAGACTAATAAGTGTAAATATTGGAATGTTTGTGGTGGTTTTATAATCTAGGTGTGCACCAAAGTACACTTATACAGTCTGTATCAAAATGATAATTGTTAAGATTAAGTATAAAGCAAACAAAATACATTTTCGGGTCACCTTGTAGTAATACATTTGTATTTTGTGAAAGAAATTTTAAAGCAGACCTGTGTACATGTAAACAGATGAGGGAGTTTCACAAAACCAAACAATGAAACATACTGTTTGTAAAAAAAGTCAGACTGAGTGTAGTCCTAAGGGTTATCTAGACTGTACAAGTAAGGGAATACCAGTGCTATTGTTTACATTGTATTGTAATGACCCTTGTATTCAGCCACTAGCCCAGGTGAAGTCCAAGGTACAAAGGTATTTGTACAGACAGTATATTATGCAAACAAAAGGAACAAACACCACAGGTCGTTTGAAGCTATTATATTCCATTTTCTTTCAAACCTTGGCGACAAAAAGCAGCATCTGTCTTTGTAAGGTGTAACTGTAAAAACTTGTAAAAAGTTGCTTTTCATGTAGAAGGGGATTTTCAGCTTTTTATTCTTGTTTGCAATTTGATATGTCTGCCTTGCTTGTTCCTTGTTCTTTTAGACTTATTCAGAAGAATCCTCAATTACAAACTAGGACAAACTTTTATAATCTCCAAGCAGATGTAATGATCCAGGTTCATTTTCAGTGTAAAACAAGTGTAAAGCACTGAGATTATTATGAGCCAGATGCTTACATCTGCTTGGACAAGAAAACTTTTAATGCCTCGCCTGACTGCTTTTCAATTGCAGGTAAAAATGAAGTTCTACAAGCAGATGATGTACTGCTACAATCAGACCCCAATCATGCATGGCATGCAAAATTCTCATTGATACTGATCTGTTTTCAGCATGTACAATGAACCAGGGGATGAACCATTATACATGACAGCCTGGCCTGAGGGCATGGATGCTTCTGCTAGAACAACAACTGGGGTCCCTGTTATTTCAAGGGATCAGCCGAGATCCAGCTGAATACACTATCAGTTTTGTGATACATACTGTTGTAGTCATCTTCTTGGCTTATCTTTGCTAGCCAGTACAATCTGTAGGTCGTGCTACACCTGGGGATGGTTCATTATGGTTCAACTTCTGCTGGGTGGGCAGAGATTAGGGGTGTTCCAAAAATATCACCAAGAGGGGGGATGGATCACTTCAGAGCTGGACCGGGTGCTGAAAATTACTTTCATACTCAATAATAGGGGATTGAAAAAAATTAAATCAAGTTCACCTCCAGTCCTGAAAACATCCCTTAGATTAGAACTGTTCTTTTCAGAGGATGTTTATCATTGAAGGTCATACTGATCTGTACCATTAGTAGTACCACTATGTAAGTTATTGTAAGCCCTCATAAATTATGTACACATTTTCTTTACTAATACCTCTTCTTTACTTCATCTGCATTCTTCCAACCATTCAGGGGTTCATAATTGCATTTTATTTCAAAGCTAGATGCTAAGTTAAATTAAGTAACCCATGTAACTATGCAAGGGCCCCTAACCTGCAAGTATTTTTCTACTGATTGCCTTATAATCATTCAAGTAGATTTTACAATAATGCCACACAAAAAATTACAAAGGTGAGCCGCAACCAACATGTTTAAATAGCTCACATGTTATAGAGAGTGGCTTGCACCTGGAGCTCAAACTTTTTCAAACTCTAGAACAATCTGTCAAAACTACTGAAAAACATTAAGATGGATACAGACTCAGGAATGATTCCTGCCTTCTATATGAGTCTGTATAATTTCACCCACCAGTCTCTAGTGTTAGCCAGGTAATCTGTATGCAGTAAAGGCCTCAGGTGGTCTATTCTATATGGAGTGAATCCCTGAAGACTAACATTACAGACCATTACCCAAAAAAGGCAACAAATAAGCACAGTGAACGGATGATCTCACTGGACTTAAATGCTAGAAAGTGGGACATTTGAATATTCCATTGTGTGATGCACGAAAAATCATAATTACAGACCAATTAGTTATCAAACCTCTTTGGTAAGATGGAAATAATGTCCTTGGCTGTTTGTTATTAAATCAAGTATAAATTTTGCATTCTCAATTGAGGTTAATTTGTGTACCTCATTGTTTGTATCTTATCCCTTCATGACTGGGACAATAAAAATTCTGTGTTTTCTTTTTTTTCATAAAATTTGAAACAAGTGAGGTAATCAGTTCAATGTCAAAATATGAGAAGTTATTGTAGTAAGCATCACACTGTGAAGCTTGAAAGTATTTTTTGGAAATATTGCCAACTTTTTATTATTTTCACCATACAGATATGAAAATACAGCGAAAGAAAATTTCTGATTCATGACCTTTGACACAGTTTGAAATTGGTCTAAATAACAACAACATTTCTTCAATCACAAAGGATGAAAAAACTTTAAAACTCTTTTATAGATGTACTTTCTACAAAATAGCAGCACACCATGGTACCAGGCAACATTCTACATTTACTACAAACATATCAACACTGCACAAGCGGAAATTAAGGGTCTGGATTTGCGTTGTCTCTTATCTTGGGTTATAAAATGTATTCTTCAAATACGTCATAGAAGGCGTGGCCTTAAGGACAGGTAAACTCAGTCAAACACCTGGATACGACAGGTAGCACTTAAAACAAGCTACACTGAAGGAATTCACCTAAGAAACTTTTCATGAGTGCGTCTAGCATCAAAACTGAAAGAAGAGATGTGGAGGGAATAAAGTAAATGTTATCGAAGCGTAGTGATAAGAGGGGCGGTTCGCTTACACAGTGTGTCCCGTTAATCATTTCTCTTTGTCCCGGGGACAGCCCTGGCTCCAACCCGCCTGGTTCCCGTCATCTCACCCGTAAAAAGCCCCGCAAACATTCTCTCCCTAAATCTATTACAGCTCTGAATCGCACCATACAGGAAAATAAACATTTGCTCCACCCACCTTGCAGCTTGTCCATTCTTGAAAGGTTTCTTGAAGTGTTTTCTCGCGATCTTCAGACAACAACGCCCCGGCTGAACATGCCTCCGACTGCCCACACCGCCTCCAAACTTCCCGGGTTGTGCACTTTTCTTGGCTCGGTTCCCGGTCTTCTTATTTCCTGCGATGCTAGAGAAAGAGTCGGAGCGGCTACCTTTTCACTACAACATGCTGACTGCCTTCCAAGAATGCATCGACCGGAAGTAAACCGTCGGGATCGCGGCGCGGATCGTCCAAAGGTCGGTCGGGACAAAGGCACTCCTGACGGGGCGGCGGAAACCCGTCGGGCCGCTATAACCATGCGGTCCCGTGGGGATGTCTGACCGTGCAACGCTGACATCTAGCGGCCACCAACCGAACTGCAAGAATGCTCATCTTTCACCTTTCATCTGTCCAGTTTGTTTGTCGCCTCCCTAAATTTGTGCCATGGACTGTTACTTGTTTTTCTTCATCAGGTTGCATGCCCTTCGTTGGTGTATAATATTAAAAAGGAGTGCTTCAGACGACTTCTGTCTTTTGCTGCATAAAAGCACATCATCAATTAGACATCTACATTGTTGTCAAGTCTGTGTCAGTCTTGTGGTAGACTTTCCATGCTTGTTTATTTCTGATAATTTGTTTAATGTTCATTTCCGTTTTTAATTTGCAATGTATTAGAGATACATGACTGTGTCATGAGTATTTGACGCTTAGCCTTGCTTTCTGGAGTAGTAGACATATTCTGCAACCCCTACTCTAACTTCTAAGGACAGCATAGTTCTGACATCTAGCAACTTTTACATAAGGTGCAGATGCACAGAAATATACCCACAACCTGTGGACAAATAGTTTCAAGCAATCGATGCATTTCATACAATGGCCAAGCCTGAGAAGTGCTTTAAAATACATGATGAACCACAAAAGTTTTAATGCACACACTCACACACACACATAAAACACAACACATGCAAACACACACAACACACATAAAACACACCAACACATACAAACACAACACACACACATTGTGACACACAGACATCATCTTTTCAGAAAAATATGAAGCAGCAAATCTGAGAACCAAGACAATAAGACGGAGTGGCCTCAGGGCAGTTCAAGAAGAAAATAAACAGGGACGTAAACTTAGATATGGACACTGTGGCTAGTATTTGAGGACAACTACGTGTTTTAAGTGTTTTCCTTCATTTCACCCATATGGAATAAATAAATGATTAACGACAAACTCAAAGCAATTGTCAGAATATCTCTGTATACTGTATTCATAGAGCATGCTGATAAAAGTTCCATCTTTTCAACATGTTTGACATCATTCATCTATTCAATACACATAAACTCTGAACTAAAACCTGGATCATAATCTACTTTTATAATCATCTTCAATAAATGGCTTGCCTGTCAAAATTGATATTCTCCACCAATCTTACATACATGTTCAAACAATAAGATCACACTACTACTACTCCTGAACTTCAGTCATAGGATAGAGCTTTCACTAAGACAAAACTAGCAAAATTATCACACATATAATCCAGGAAACATACGTTTGCTTAAAAAAAGGAATGGCTTTATCACAATGACTTCTCCTGTAAATCTAGGCCACTTCAAATATACTATTTCAAATCATTCTGATTTATATGCAGTTTTAAGAAATAACATACACAAGCCTAAAGTCTACTTTCAACTAACTTTCAATTTGTATGTTTGTAGATTTGCAGTCACACACAAACAGTTGTATTGTTGGTGGCAACTGTTGTATGTTTGGTATTTTTACTAACAACAATCTTAGGCCACACCAATTTATTTTCTTGGTTAACAGAATAAAAACTTTTGTTTACAAAAATGCTAGATTGGAAAAACAACATGAAAATAGAAACTCAGAGGAATGTTTGTACTTTGGTGCACACAGTATCAGGTGGTGAACAGGGTCAGGTGCAAGTTTTCACCCCAGCCTTCTGTTTTCATGATTTTTTTGTGCTAAAATTAAAAATCCGTTAACCAAGAAATTAAATTGGTGTGGCCTTATCCAAGAATACAAATAGTCCTGAGTAAGTATCACTACTCGAAGTTTGGAGCTCTTCAAATTGCATTAATCAAAAGAATAGCTACATGAATACAAGGCTTCCTTGCTCTTGTTAAGTGTTCCTAAAACTCAACTTATTTTTGCCAATCTTACTAGTAGCCTTGCAGTACAAGACTTGACACACTAAACTTAATCAGGTTTGATTCTTAATATGTGCCAGGCACATGTCATATAATTGATTCAATGGCTATGCATCAGTGCCACTATTCCACAAAGGTTTGTAAGCAAGCATGGGTGTGTTTGTTGACACCTACATGTCTAAACTTTCGATAAACCAACAGAGAATTTTTATACATTTTTGTATGCTAGCCAGTGTAGGAATATTTCTGTGCTTTCCTATCATTCCTGACTTGCTGTTGTCTCTACTTCTGACTGTTCAACACTTTCACCATCCTGCAAGGTGTTCCTTTCGGAAGTTTCCAGAAGTTGTAGGATCTGTTCAGGAGTTACGCGAATCTGCATTCCGCTCGTTCCCAGGAATCCGCCGTTCTCAAACACTCCTGGTTCGATAAGGATGATCTCCCCGCTTTCTCCGGTAAGCTGTATCACGTTGGGAATTGAAATGGTGGTGATCAGTCCTTCACTTGATCCTGCACTGCCATTGGTCAGTTCCCCACCTGTGCTAGCCATTTCATTGGTCGTTTCCACAGTTGTACTGGTGATTTCATTGGTTTCCTCCACAACTGTTCCTGCACTGCAGTTGGTCAGTTCCAGACCTGAGCTAGCCATCTCATTGGTTGCATCCACACTTGAACTTGTGATTTCATTAACCACTTCCACAGTTTGACCAACAGTGGAGCTGAGCTGTTCCTGACTTACATTGATTGGAACGATATTCACTTCTGACAGTTCACCACTTATTGTCCCATTTGAATTGTGGATGATGTTTGTAACCCCTTGTTCCGTATTTCCAGGCTGCATACTTGTTTCTACAGTCTGTGTGCTAGGATTGAGTACTGTTGTCTGTAGTATCTCCTCAGCTTGTAGTGTGCTAACCTGCATGCCTTCATGATTCGGCTCCAGTTCTGGAGTGGCTTGAGCAATCGCTCGCCCTAGTATGTCGTCGGGGCTGAATAACGGCACGCGCCCTACCGGCACCTGAATGTACTGCGGACAAACCTCCTGGTGCTTTTTCAGCTTGCTGGCCGTTCCCGTCTTCAGCCCGCACTTGCAGCATTGGAAGAGTTTCTCCCGAATGTGCCGCTCCAAGTGGCGGTTGATGGTCTCCTTTTGCGAGGCCCTGAAACCACACTGGTCGCAATGGTATGGGCGCTCGCCAGTGTGTTTCTTCATATGTCTGGTCAAGGCACTCTTTTTAACAGACTTGTAAGGGCAGAGGTCACAAGCAAAAGGTTTCTCCCCCACGTGTCTCCTCTTGTGTTCGACCATGCTGCACTTCAGTAAGGACCTGTACTCACACATGTCGCACGCAAAGGGTTTCTCGCCAGTGTGAGTCATCTGGTGGAGGGTGAGGCTTTTTTTATAGTTTGTTGCATAGTCACAGAAAGTGCACTTAAAAGGTTTCTCCTTGTGGACAGTCTCACGATGGAGAGCGACCTCGCTCTTGTCCGCTGATCTAAAGTTGCATAGGTGACATCTGTGGGAGTGGATGCCTTTGTGTGTTAACATGTGTGTCTTGAAGTTACTTGGCCAAACTGTGGAGTATTTACAGTGATCACACTGCAGCTGTTTGTTGGGTAGGTGTTTCCGCTTGTGCAGGGTCATTTGGGAGCTTTCCGCTGTCTGAAACCCACATTCATCGCATGTAAAACGCTTGATCCCTTTGTGGCGAGCGAGGTGCTGTTCTAAGCTTCGTTTGTGGGCCGACACAAAGTCGCACAGGTGGCACTTGAAGGGCTTTTCGCCAGTGTGGATGTTCATGTGTGTGGCTAAGGATGTGCGGCTCTCCGACCTAAAAGAGCAAAGCGTACACGCGTGTTTCTTTTTCAGCGTACCGTCATGCCAGCTCATGTGGCGTTTCAGGTGGCTCTTCTGAGTGGTAGCAAAGTCGCACAGCTCGCATTTAAACGGTCGCTCTCCCGTGTGAGACCTAACGTGCCTCTTAAAAGACGTGCTGTTGAAAGCGCAGAAGCCACACTCGTCGCACAAGAAGACCTTCACTCCAAGAAGATGATCAACATTCCCCAACTTGTCTGAATGTGACATCATGTGACGTGCCAACTGTGGTTTATATTTAGCCTTAAAGTCGCACTCCGGACAGGCAAACGGTTTCTCATCGCTGTGCGCTGCCAAGTGCTGCTTGATGGACTGTTCGTTCACGGTGGCAAAATCGCACTGATCGCATTTAAACGGCTTCTCCTCGCTATGGTGGCGCATGTGTCTTTCCAACTGAACCTTCTGCTTCGTTTTGTACTTGCAGTGGCTGCAGGAAAACATGGTGGAAGAGGAGTGGCGTTGGATTTTGTGCTCGTGGAAAGCGGAGTCACTACCCGTGAAGAAGTCGCACATGTCGCACCTGTAAGTGTCGCCTGACGGATGCACTTGAAGGTGAAGGTCCCAGGCCTTCTCGTGGTTGGTCTTGTAGACGCAGGTGGTACACTGGTATTTGAATGTCTCGGTTTCGTCTGGCTTCCTGCTTCCTGTAGAAAGGTATGATTTGCAATGTTACAAAAGTAAAAGACAAATCTAACATCAGAAAAGGCTGGAGTATACATACAAAATTATGCATACACACATGTACAACTGCATACAGAATCTACTCTTAGTTTAAAGAGTCTTACAATTATGTTTGACAACATGTACCTGGGGCATTATTGGAAAAATATTCAATCCTACAAATGTTGCTTAATAATCCTAGCTTCAGAGGCATTATATCAGGTCGCACAAAAGTCACCTACCTATAGCTACAACCTTGTCTGCACTTGTCACAACTTGACTTTGGCGAGATCCAGTGGCATACCATTCTTCTTCTCTCTCACTGTCAACTGCACTTACATCTGGAGAAGTTTCCAACTTGTTTGGTTTGGAAAAATCAAGATCTGCACTTGGGTCATCTTGTGCCAGCTGTGGCATCATGTGATCTACATCTTTCCTTTGACTACAGACTACCTGTTCATTCTTTACACATTCTTGACTTTTATCTGCAATGTTTTCCATTTCAGCACCCATATGGGCTGGATCTGCTACAGTTAATGTTCGTTTGTGTTCTTCTGCAGTAGCTGTAGTTACATTTCTCACAAGATCAGATCCAGCTTTTGTTTGCATCATGCATAGAGGCCGTGTTTCTTGATCGAGTTTGATGCGTGTACAGTCAGAGTCTTTCCCTGGACTGTTTCTAGTGTCTTTTTCTTTATCGTTACTTTCCTGAAGAAAAGGCACAATTTTTTCTGCTATATCAGAAGCTATCGAGTCTCCACAAGTGTCTTCCATTCTGACTTGTTCTTCTCTGTTGTTACAATCCTGACCTGAGTTGTTCTGTGTTTGCTGCGGTTCTGTGCCGGAGGGTTGACTTAAACTGTCCACCGTCTCCTCTTGCTGCATTTTTGAACTCACAGTGCTAACTGCGGGGCTGTTGCGTGGACTCTTGACATCGTCTTGGCATGTTTTTTCAGTCCCATTGCAAGTAGCTATGTGCTCCTTGAGTACATCTTTCGAGGACGTTTTATACCCACATCGACTGCACACACACGGTTTGTTATCCGTGTGTTTCATGGCATGCATGTACAGTGCATATCCACTGTGAGCTATGTAACTACACTGGACACATTGGAGATCTTCTTCTTTTGTATGTTTGGACATGTGAGTTCTAAGGCACTTTTTGTGGGCTGTTACAAAGCTGCACTGATCGCATTTGAAGGGTTTTTCACCCGTATGGATTCTCTCGTGTTCCTCCAGGATCGACCGACTGTATGCCCTGTATTTGCAAGTCTTGCACGCGAAAGGCTTCTTTACCTTGCCTGCATGCCAGTCCATGTGTCTGTCCAGGTGGCAACTCTGGGTTGTGGCGTAGTTGCAGAGGGAACACTTAAACGGCCTCTCGCCTGTGTGAGTCCTCATGTGTCGGGTAAGACCTGACTTGTTTATAGCAATGTAGCCACAGTCTTTACAGCGGTGCTTGGCGTTTGACTCGGAAACGTGTTTGTCAGTTGCAGTGTGTGCACGCGACGACCTCCTAGTACTAGTAGTATCAGATATGTCAGAATTTGTACTCTTACCACTCTCCTCTTCTGCAATGCTGTCACACTTGAGGATTGTCTTGCTTGTTTTGCTGTAGTGTGTCTCCAGATGTCTGTCAAAGTGGCCCTTTTGGGATGCTGAGAAATCGCACTTGTCACACTTGAATGGTTTATCTACTGCGTGAGTTCTACTGTGTGTTGTCAATTGAGACTTTGACGCAGCAGTAAACCCACATTCATCACAAACGTACTGTTTCCCAGGTCCAGTGTGCTTCATCCTGTGTACCTCCAGGTACTGCTCACTGTTGGTGGAATAGTCGCAATGTTCGCACTTGAAGGTTTTGTTTCCCGAGTGAGATTTCTTGTGCCTGTCCAGGCTACATTTCCTGGTTGTGTGGTAGTCACAGTGTGAGCACTGGTACTGTGGAGCCTCCCCATCAGTGCTGCTAGCTGTGGACTCCATTGCTGTGGAAATTCAAAACAATGATGTTGTTTGAATATAGCGTGTTTTTACAGTCAAAGTCTGACCGTTTTCAAAACCTCTCCAGTTGCTTGTCAGTTGAGTAACTGTTACCTTGCATATCTTATTACCTGGACGTCTAACCTTCTTCGGCGTAGACAGGAACCATGTATTGAAAAATAAGTAATGGATTCTGGATTCTTGCTGGAACACGCGCGAGTTACATACAACTTAGCTATTGGCTTAGCTGTATTACAATATCTCTCACAGTAAGGGGCTGATTGGAGCCCTTCCCGAGGGGGACTGACCAGTGGGCTGTAACTATAGTTACAGGGTTGGCTGATAGTTGCGGGTTGGCTGCAAAAAGTGTATTATCTAGCCCCCCAAAAAGCCGGTTCAGAGTCTGCAACGGAGGCTAAGTGGGCTGCTAGAAGTGTGATAGTCAAGCTATTTTTAAATCATGTCTAGTCACGATAAATCGACAAATGATTAATTCTACGGCAATGCCACACAGTATTGCACTAGTTAAGAGATCCGGCGAGCTTTCATTTCATATGGACAGATTTCTTGTCTTTGAAGAAACGTTTTCAGAATAATTTTGGCTCGCTTCTTCTAACGCCCCCCCCCCCCAATCTTGCGTATTAACCCAATGAGGTTTAACAGTGCAACGCCTTAAATTTAATTCTGTGTAATCCAAACTAATGTCTTAACGTAGATTTACCTAGATAGTTTCATCTAGAAGCCTCGACCCTTGCAGAAATCGGTAGGTGCAGAAGATCCGGTGGCCAGTTGCAAAGAAACTTTCTGAAGTTGACAAAATTCTTCAAAATGGCGGAAATGGCTGATGCTGTTCTGGGCACGAGATTGTTGGGTCAAAGTTCAACGCAAGGGGTCTGAGTCTCCTACCCAGGGCAGCCTGTCTACATCAGTGTAAGCACACAATGATTATCACCTATCTACTATACAATGCTCAGACTCTAATCTGTTATGATAATTACATACAGATGATGAGCTAATTGGCAAGATTAATGAGGAAAGTTTGTAAATCTGATGCAATTCAAAATAGGACTCTCAAACATGTGACATATGAGAAAAACAGAGATATCAATGAAAGTTATGCAAATGGTGAAAATCCTTTTATTCTTTAGCGGTGAAGGATGTTGTATTTAGAAGGTGAACATGATCAGATATAACTCATGCAGATCAGGGCCTAATTTATGAGACAATGCTAGAATAGCCTTTTTTCCCTAAGATAAGACTTTCATACTTTGGATATCTTGTTATCTGGGTAGAGAAGATGATCAACTAATATAATGTATGCAAATAGAGACCTTGTTTGCATGATCAATGAAAAACTTGTTTGATGTGTTATTCAAATAGATTAACATCATTTGGCTGAATAATGAAGTCATAGAACTTTAGTTTTTTCTCTATTGAAAGCTGTACTTCACATATCATTATCAAATGTTTATCAAAAGATGACAAATACCTTTATTGCATAGATTTATATTCATGCACAAAGGCTGAGCACCATTCATACATAAAAACAGGCAAACACACTTGTTCCTGCTGCTGAACACCATCCAGACATAGGAAAACATACATGTCCTGGGTGCTGAACACCATCTACACACAAACACAACTGTCCTTGGTGCTGAACACCATCTACACACAAACACAACTGTCCTTGGTGCTGAACACCATCCACACACAGCCAAACACACTTGTACTTGGTGCTGAACACCAGCCACATACATGGAATGACAGAAAATACTCTGTAATTTTTGAAACCTTCAGTCACACATTCATCCAAGGCAGAAAGACACCTGATGTTACTAGAAAAACAGCAATTTATTGTACCTTGTCATAGAAAAAAATACTCACCATTCTACACAAAGAAAAAGACAATGCAAAAAAACTACAAATTCGAGATGATGAACACACATGAAATCTTTTCCTCAGCATCTAAGTATCCACTAACAGAAGTGACTTACACAATGAACATCACCTGCATTTTTCATTCAGATACTGAGTATGAATCATTCAAATACTACTTTGTTTTTTAATTAAATACATTTCCGCATTGTAGCCTCCAATGCAGACTCATCCCGGCTGTTTTCTTTTCAAGTTATTGTTTTAATACTATTACATTTTTATTTCAGCAATAAGAAAAAAATGTTATAGTATAAAAACAATAACTTGAAAAAGAAAACAGCTGGGAGGAGTCTGCATCGGAGGCTATCCGTATTGCCTGTTATAAGGTACATGTAGATATGAAAATACTGTAGACAATTTCCTAGAAAGTTCTAGCACCACATGAATAGTAAATGATTATATCGTAGTGTACCATTGAAAGACAGATACTTACTATGACATGGATGGACCAAAGGGTTTAATGTGAAGAAAACAGGTGTGTGAACTGTGAAAAGCAATTCTTTCCCCACTAAACAGTCTTCAAAAATTTCTCCCTCTCTTTTCCATAATTTTTTCTAAACCGTATCAAATTTCTGGTGCTATGTTTTTCTCTGTATTAGCTTCCCTCTCCTAGTCCATTTTTTGATGAGTAAAAACAAATGCAAACAAATGCAAACAAAGACACCTACATTTTGTATTTCCTTAGATGTCGAGCCTTCTTCATTTTCAATAAATAATTTTCTATCTTGTATCCAAGCTACAGTTGTAGTATACCAATGGACACAGTTAAGACATTTCCCCATCTATCTCTTTATATTGTTCCATCAAAGACAGTGGCTGAACATACATGTAGATAGTGGCGAAACAGGTTTGTACAGAAGGCTGCTCAAGCTCTAGCTTGAAAATCAAAGTGGCACTGATGGATACATGAAGTATACATGAAGAGTTTTAATCTAGTGTACATGAAGACATTAAACAACAAACACAGACAGCTAGATTCAGCAATGGCTACACAGCAGGTGTTTTATTTCTGAAGCAAACACAAATTCAGTATGCACAATAGATAGTATCAAAGTCATTTGGGTCTTCTTCAACAGAAAACTCGCTCTACAAAATGTGAAATATTTGCCAACATGTTAACCATTTCATCTGGCTAAAGAAAGCAAAACACCAGAAACATAAAATAACCAACACTTCAATTGAAATAATCCTCTGCTACATAATACATAGTAGTGTGCAGAAGTAATGCTTCAATTACATCACAGTAATGAAGTACATTTGAGCCAGCCAAATGTCTACACAAAGTTGCGACAATTCTATATTTTGAGCAAATTCGTCTACATGTACATAAAACCAACCAAATATTCCTAATTTTGGTTTGCCTGGGCGGGCTTATAATTACTGGCACCTTGCTAACTTGTCTTAGTTAATGTAATATTCCTATAACAAATTGTGACAAAATAGTGATCAAATAAAAATATGGCTTTGAAACCTTATAGTGCATGGAGATACATACATTTGCAACTTGAATGAATCCACAAGTGTCATTACAGTAAGGTGGCCTTAAAGAATTCTACAGCAACTTCCTGCGCAAAAAAAAAGCATAATAGTATGAAGCACCAGTCCTATTTCCACAAAAAATCTACAAGGTTTTAGAAAAAAATAACATAGCAGTGTAACAATAGTGCAACAAGAAGCTTAATTTTTGAGTTTTCTCAAATATACTTGCAAATTCTGGTCTACTTAGTGAAGAGTCACTACATCATTGCATGAAGTATGAGCATTGTAAAATACAATCAGTGGTTATCGAAATGATAAATACAAACCTGCTGTTAATCATTATTAGCATGACCTTACTTCAATATCAAGCACTGATAAAAAAATTATACTTCATATTCATAATTCTCTTTGCCTTTGTGTGACCGGTCATTGGTGGGTCAAACACTAAGTGATCAAAGGTGAATAAATGCTATCCAGGGCACCGCGATGGGAACTACTACTAAACCAGTGCACTTCGCATCTGGAATGTCTACTGCTTTCATTTGCAACATCGAAATCATCTCAGATCAATCTACTTTAATTTCTACACTTTTTGTTCTGTAGAGAAAATCTTCTGGCAAGTTATGCTATGTAGACTTAAGCTTACATCTCAATTTTTTTGTATATCTCAGTACATCTCAGTTTTAATACAAAGCATTTTGTATAGTTTTATCATATTTAACGACAACAATGATTACATACCCAAAGGTACAATGTACTGCAAAATCTGCACTTCAAAGGTGAAAATATATGCTTTTGTAGTAGTGTAGAGTTACAAACAAGGACACATTAAACTTGAAGCAATGCCGCAGAGTCACACTATAACAACCCTTATACCACTCAAGGAAGCTCATCTTCATGAGATCAAGCCAAGCATCCAGTGACTACATTTTGCACTGCCACACCATCACCATGGACTCTTTGTTTTTCCTCTGTTGCATGGCAGTTTCAGCATCATACAGGTAGCAGTGCCCCTCCCCCCCACTCACTACCATCATCGTGATGTTCTTCACAGTGGCTGTTCTTTCCTCTTCGTCCTTCCTCTTCTCTGTGGAGACTGCACCGTGCTCGCTGCTACTGTCGCTCTTGGCATCGTCAGCTCTGGAGAGGTTGGGGTAGCCTGGTGCAGCGGGGGCTGGGGAGGGGGGCGCCAACACGTCTGATGTGCTGTCTTCAGAATACTGTCTCATCATCTCTGGGGTACAGGACCGGTCCTGTTTTGTATAGAAACAAGGAAAACTTCATTAACGAAAACTTAGTTTTTCCCCACAGTGGTATTTACATTTGTACTTCTCAATGTTAATAATCACATGGCTCCATTCAATTTCAAGGCACACGTTTAGAATGAAAGACATACATGCACATCTTAACCTTCTCCCTGCAGCCCAACCCTATACCCAAAACAAATTTGTTGCCAAAAGGCTTCTTTAGAAGGGAGAAGGTTAAGGCTCTAATTTCATCAAGTACCGAAACCTTTTGTTTATAGTTTGAATATAGAAAAACATAGTATTTAATGGCAATAAATCTAGGGCTTTAACACTTTGAAACTGCTTTTGTCATTATTATTGATAAATATGAATTGAGAATGTGCGAAGAAAGACTCAAATTCAAAACTATGAAAAACTCAATAACGGTAGTACATATACAAGCAATATCTTGCCACAACAGCTGCAACTCTCTTAACTTTGCATTAGGTCATAATTAGATGTCATGGGGAATTCTGCTTCTTAACATACATGCATAAACTCAGGTAGAACTAACATTGATAGCAAGGCAGTCACAATGTCAAACCTATATCCAACCTACCTACAAATCACACTGCAAAATAATCATTACCTAATGTGCACAGCACTCAAACATCTAGATGATGATTAATGATAAAGCTCTCAATCATCTAGATGATGATAGATGATAAAGCTCACAACCACGACTACTTCGTCTTGCTTTACCACATGTACAGCACATCTACATGATATTGTACAAAATGTAAGTGCACAACTATGTGCTATACTGGTACTCATCAGAGAACACAACACAAACTGCACATCTTTGTTTCTAAACTGCAGTACTTCCACAAAAACCTAGGTGAGCCAGCAAAACAACCCTACCACTCTGCCTAGCTATGGAGGTCTAAGGCCAACATCTACCAGGCAGAAGATTCTCACAAAGTCTTCTTGTGTTAGGGTACAGCACAGGGTTAGGGACCTGGGAAGGACTCACCCTTCTGTTGGTGACCTGGTTACAGCTTCCCACATTAGACTGATGGTGATACACAGACTGGGACAGAGGGGTGGGTTGTTAGCTAACCGATCATTAGTGCATTACATTACATTGCAAGACTAATTGTCCCAGTCCCCATGGGTTTTTATACAGAAACAAATCCTTCTAAAGCTGGTTCATCAGTCCTTTCCATACTGATGATGAAAAGTTATTGTAATTGTAAATATGTGATTGTAAGTTGTAACAGAATGTACCCAAAGAAATTATTTACAGATATTTCTCAAAAGCAACTGAAGACTGAATACGTCTGAAATATAAGAAGCAACTGATTATCTTGTGTGTATCAGCCTACAGTGAACAGTGAAATGTTGGACAAGCCAACTGAGTGTTAAATCAAAATCCTTCCCACACAAATCGGTGTATTGGGATGATGCCCATCTCCATTTCTACAGCCCTTGGGCCACACAGGCCACTACAGTAGGGGCTTATCCACTGGTAGTGGAGTATCTTCATCAACTCCCTAACTCTTTCTCTTAAATGCTCTCTTTCCGAATGCAAGGTGAACACTCTGGTCCATTACAACAATAAGCCAATTACATATTAAGCAAAGTTCCAGATATCAAATAGCCCAACTCACCATAGTTAGATGTGAGTACAGGGTTTTGACCATGTCCGACTCGTCTGATCCAGAGCTGACGTTGCTGCTGCGTTTCTCCTTGAGAGTACCAGCCACAGCGTCCCTCAGTTCTGCTGCCATGCCACGCTTCTTGCCTATAGGTGGGGTTGGGGGTTCAGATCCCGATGCAGAGGATGCTTTGTGAAAAGAGACAGGTAACAGTTTATTTACAAAATGTAATCAGCTCTTCAATCTACACTTTATGTGTTAAGGCCATACCAATTTCATTTCTTGGTTCATGTTGATATTACAATTTTGCTGTATTAGTCTCAATCTGTGAACCAAGGCACCGTGGACTAGGAACCACAAATTAAGAAATTGAATTCATGCGGCCTAACCTCAAGATACCACATATTCACCAACTAACAATATTAATGTAATGTATACAATTTATCACTAAACCTACATTTTGTATATGTCTCTATTTTGAAAGCAGTAGTAGATGTTTAAAAAAATAATCAAGTATAGACTTTCAACTATGATTCTTACCTTCACTTGGTCTCCGTTCCTTTGTCTTACTCTTGATGGTGTGGGTCTTTGTCTTGATCACGGTGATGAACCGCACTGGTCCATTGTGGGTGTGGTAGGCAACCATCCCCCTCCCAGTGATGAGTGGAACTCCCCCTAGTCTGGGCAGGGGGAGGCTCACCACTACTCCCAAGTTGGTACCCACCCACAAGCAACCTTTGCTGGCCTCCAGTAGTGTTACATGGATCGGTTTGTCGGAGAGCAACTCCTGAACTTTTGGGTCCAGCTCTGTACAATGAAAAACAACAAAGCTTTCCAGTTAATTTAAGAAATTTACTATAATAAGATAACAAAAACTAAATATAGTAAATCTATGGTATATGATATCGGAAGTTTTGAATGAATGAAAATCATTTGACAATTAATCGGCAGCACAATGTAAATAAGGCACCCACAGAGGTAAACATGCCTGTCCTTGGTGCTGAACACCATCCACACACAGGTAAACATGCCTGTCCTTGGGGCTTAACACCACCCCACACACAGAGGTAAACCTACCTGCCCTTGGTGCTGAACACCATCCACACACACAGAGGTAAACATGCCTGTCCTTGGTGCTGAACACCATCCACACACACAGAGGTAAACATGCCTGTCCTTGGTGCTGAACACCATCCACACACACAGAGGTAAACATGCCTGTCTTTAGTGATGAACACCATCCACACACACAGGTAAACATGCCTGTCCTTGGTGCTGAACACTATCCACACACAGGTTAACATGACTGTCCTTGGTGCTGAACACCATCCACACACACAGAGGTAAACATGCCTGTCTTTAGTGATGAACACCATCCACACACACAGGTAAACATGCCTGTCCTTGGTGCTGAACACCATCCACACACAGGTTAACATGCCTGTCCTTGGTACCGAATACCACCGACACACACACACAGAGGTAAACATGCCTGCCCATCAAACTTAGCATAGAGTAATTATTTTCCAACACACTTGAATAAGTATGAAGGCAAACAATGTGATTTCTATGCAGTACACAGAATCATTTACCTGCCCACGCATCTTTTCATGCATACTGTACAAATTTGTTCAGTGATTAATTTTTCCCCACACGACTATGTTCAATGTCAGAATGCATTCAGCAATACTTACCAAGCAATTTGAAATTGTTTGATTACAATCTATTTGGGTTTCTACGCATATCTATAAGAGTCTTTCTCCTTACCATCTAACATCCTGTGTATGGTGGAGGCCACATTGATGTCCTGTAGGTGCTCCAGTGTCTCTGTGTGGTACAGACGGATAGTGGACTTATTCTGTAGAGACACCCACACTCCCACTCCTGACACCACTATGTGCTCCGCTGACACGTCGCTGCTCACCTCAAAACTCGTCTGGAAGTCCAGGAAGAAATTTTCAACAAATTGAATCATCATTCATTTGAACATGTTTATTTAAATCTATGACATATTTTTTGGGTTAAAAAATATCAATTATACACCAAATCACTTCTCGATTATAATCATCTGCATGATGTAAAAAAAAGTACATTTTGGCATTCCAATTCCTGAAGAAAAAAGTGGTAACTCCAAGGAGAAAGCAGGTTTCGAAACTTGTGCCCCTGTGTGCAAGGCTTTGCAGTTCTAGTTCACTGGATGTTCTAAATAATGCAGAATTTTCGTAACAGAGTCATGATCAAGTACATTGGTGTACATGGAAAATGATTCAATCACCTAATTTGTATTGAATACATCATCAATATGAGGAGATTAACAATTAGCAGAGTTTATCAAGAGCTTCCAGCATTAGACTTTTGAATGATATTGTAAAAACACAAAATTATACACAGTGTATATAATGTCTGAAATATCATGTGCAATATAAGACGTAGTGTTGTGACCTGTATTTGCTCAGTCTCTGCGTCGATGATGTGCACTTTGTTACCACAGGCACACCAAATCTTGTTCTCGAAGGGGAAGAGAGAGGTGACGGGTTTGTCATCCAGCTGACAGATCTTCGGTTCTTTCACCTTCCACGTACCGTCTGGGGTGAGATGAGGACTTTTGTTAGCTTTCATTACATCTAAATCATTTGCTTCAAGTTGTGTTTTCTTAGTGCAGCTAATACAGGTTTGGCAACAATCTTAAAATATGCTCATATGTGAGGCAACAAATTTCTGTGAAATTTCCTGGCAGATTCATGACATTTACACCAAATTTTCCACCTCTGACTGAAAGGTTTTACAATCATGTAGTTTGGAAAAAATGCACACTGCAAATTTTTTATTTGTAACACCATGTTCCCAGAGTGCAAGCATACAATGTGAATGCACAAGGTATTAAGGTGCAAAACGAGCAAAAGTCAACTATGCTAATGCCTAATGTTGAATTAAGTTTGTGAAGGGGAAGGCGACATCCATGGATCTTCTTTCTCACCTTCGAGTCTTCTTAAAATGACCACTTTCCCATCATCCAGTGCAGAGAAGACTCTCTTGTTGCAGTACTTGATGGCGAGGATGGGGCGGTTTCCCGGCGCAGTGAACGTCAGGAGGTTCTGTTTCTTTGCCGACTGGGTGGTGCTGTAGATATGCAAGCTATGGGACACACAAGGGGAGGAATGTTACATACAGAAAAGTTGTTTGATTGTCAGATCTGATGCAGTTGGGTGTTATCCTATCTTGTAGCTACCCCACTACAATTTGATCAAATTGCCATTGGTTTACACATGGATCAGTATTCAAGAAATGTCTTGTTATGTAAGTTTGCATATTTTAGGCCTATTGGGTTTAGCT